>NC_057794.1:557265781-557301363 GCF_018294505.1 Triticum aestivum | reverse complement strand
GGAGGCGGACCAAAAGGCAGGCCGTGACTGTTCCCAGTGCTGTCAGAATGTATGTTCGCTTTAACTTTTTTAACTGATGGTTTTGGCGAGTGACTACCACATATACTAGCTTGATCCAAGACTGTTTGTGTGTACATAATTCTTCTTGTTTTGTGTAGCATACTATCTCCCATCACTGAATCTAGTGTATACTGTTCTTGGTTGGGCTTTGGACTGTGTTATACATAAATCTTGTTGCAATCATGTTTAATACAATGACACTTGCCCAATCCACTTGAAAATGAATCTACTCCTCTGTTTCATAACACTTATTCAATCCTATCAAGCACAAGATCTGAGGAAATAGCTTGTGAAATTGAACCAACATTCATTCCATTCCAACTGTTCAAACTCTTTGTTCTGAATGCACGAACATTACAAAAAGACATATGTAACTGAGACAATTATCGTCATGCTAACCCTTGTTTGTCTTTTTGGACTAGGCCTACTACTATAGTTGATATCTTCGTATGAATTCAATCAAAGGAAATTAAGTTTTAGTTATTATTTTTTGTGCTGAAGTTTTAGTTAGATAAATAACATGGCAATACAAAGAAAGAAACTCAAGTGGCATGAGAGGGTTATCGAGGAAGCAACTTTAACATGGTATTTGTCCACAACACCATCATAAGCCGCATGGTACACTCAGGTTGTTGAAACACAATGATGTTTTGATCAATGTTCTTGTATATAAGTTGCCATGGGCCTTCAACTAGTTTTTGTTAAAAAAAATTGATGGGAGCATTCTGTGCGTGCTATTTATGCATTTATATGCTATCTGTGCATTTATGTGCATACATGTTTGATTTTTGGACTGGTATTTATGAAGTCAGAACACTGGAGTAATTTATACTTTCCTTGTACAGTCCCTCTGTTTGGTCAATTACTAAGTTCGTGCCAGTTAGGGAGTACAAGCAGAAAAAATTCCTGAAATTTTCACTGGTCCCTGATCCGGAAGATTATCATCAGACAAATGAATGGGAAAATTTTATGAGTTACCTTCGCGACAATGGGAAGGTAAATATTATCTGCACTGTATATTCTTTTTTTAAATTACCCTTCTAAGGAAACACATTCCGAGTATTGGGCAATCACCTAGTTATTGTCCTATGAGATTTAATACTTAGGATGTTGGTGTCGGACATGGTTTGATGTAACAGAGACATCTAGACTAAGAAGTATAAATTTATGGGGTGAGGGAGAGGGATAGTATTTTGTCAGACTTAGCTTGCAATTAACTAAAATTAACTCTCGGCATTGTTTCTGTTGCCTAAGAAGTATGTTCTATTTTGTTATACCACATTCTGGCAGCTCCATTTTGCTGTCTGTAATGTGAGGTCCCTTGTTTTCCTCTTATCTTTTTTGTAGGCCGGCTTTGCTAAACACGGGTCTGTCACCTTCCACATTTTTTATCCTGGAGATTCTTTCTCTGCAATGGTCTTGTATGAGACTGAATTGAAAGAACATGGGTGCCTGCAAAAATATGGCTGGGATATATGGTGAGAGTTTTTCTTTTTTTGCAAGCCATTTCTCCGCTGAAATTATTTGTTATTAGCTCAGCGTCGTACTGTATTCTTCCCTTGTTTCATAGTGAGAAGCTCATTGACTAAGATATCTCTACACTAGCAGTATATGCATTTTGGTGACAGCACGTTGTATCCTAAGAGTCGGATTTGCTTATTTTTTCTTTTTACTTTTTTCAGTTGGATGTGCATCATCATAGGCTATGCCTGCTGTCAGATCTTGGCTTTATTTTGTTGGCTTATTGACTGTTCTTCACTTATCTGCTGTGCCAACAGGGAGATCCAACACAAGTGAGGAGACTTGTGATAACATACCACGTATAAAGGAGATGAATTTTTCACATAAACACCAAAATCCATATATCACAGAATCCTCGCAGTTCAATTCTGTTGAAGATGGTCCTAGAATTTTAGATCCAGCAGTGAACAAGAGAACATCTACACATACAAGAAATTTTATTAAAACAAACCCTAGCTATCTCCGAACACTTGGTCAAACACATGCTGGCTGGATCTTTGGAGCAGTAGCAGAGCTCATAGATAACTCCAGAGATGCTGGTGCATCCAGGTAAATCCATGCCTTCAAGGTGTTGTATCAGATTTTTTGTACTTTTAATTTGTAAATCATTTTTCGGGGCCAGTTTGACTTCGTGAGGGCTACTTTATTCCCAATTGTGTAAGCTTAGTTAGTTTGGAGGATATTTAATATCTTAAGACACACCCTGAAGATTATTTGGAGCTATTTGTTATTTGATTGCACCACTGATTTGTTCTTCTTTTATTTCCTTATTAATGGAAGATTGGATATTTCCATCCAATCTATGTTTTCAAAGAAAGCAAAAGGAAAAGTTCCTGTCTTATGTGTATCTGATGATGGCCATGGAATGACTTACGAGGAAATGATGAGAATGGTCTCATTTGGTCACGACAAACCTAATGAATACTGCCAGGATCAGATTGGGAGGTTTGGAATTGGATTTAAGGTAAAGATCCGTGTTAAAATCTTGTCAAATGGTCTTATTCTTATGCTTTTCTGGGTTCCTGGTCATTGTTGCGATCCATGTTATCAATGACCTCTAAGTATTTCAATATTTTACATCAATTAGATGCTGTACTGCTCTGATTCATTTGAAATATGTTACTGAAACTGGCCTGAGTGTGATAAAAGTATGTTTATTTATGTCAGTCTGTAATTCACTATTTAATTCTGTAATGGTGTTGGGTAAATGAGGACAGCACAAGAATTCCACCGGTTGTCTATTAGTGCTCTTCCTATGTTTTCTATGCACTGCCAATGCCATGTTCCAAAGTCGCTGCTTTACCTTCAATCATTTCTGTCTTGTGTAACTAGGAATTTCTAATGTTAAACTGCCCAAGCAATAAACAGTTGTGCTACATATTTTGTAGAGCGGGGCTATGAAACTTGGGAAAGATGCACTAGTGCTTACCCAAACTTCAACTTCCAGATCAGTGTCCTTTCTTTCCCAGTCCTTCAATGACAAGAAAGATGTAAGCATGTTTCTACATACTGCCTTCATTAATTGTCTATGGGTATGTTAAGGCAATAACAGTATTATTTGCTGCAGAATATTGAGATCCCTGTGGTGACATATTGCAAAGAAGGACAATACATGGAAGTTGATTTGGATGTCCATTCTAAAGCTGCTGCAGAGCATAACCTCGATGCAATCAAGGAATTTTCTCGGTTTAATGAGTACTTCATTGGAGAAAAAGTGGGGTTATTTGGTGAAGACGGTACTGGTACACAGGTTTATATATGGAATTTAGACAGATGGGGTGAAGATTACGCCTTGGAATGGAACCCCGAGAGGACTGATGAAAATCCTGCTGGTCATGGTAACGGAGACATATTAATCCGTTCAAAAAGAGTCAGATCACGTCCAAGACAGACAAGTAAAGATGTATGTAACTTATCATCAACATTATTTTTGTAATTTTTTGAGGCGATAAATGACCTGCAGATTCATAATTGAAGCCAGAAGGGGTGTTGCATTGTTCTAATGGTTTCTATACAACTGGAGGGATGAGTGGGCTCTTATGCTTGTGCACACCCTAAGTGGAATAGAAAAATTGGTAGATTTAGGAACTGGATGGGATTTCGGTGGCATTCCCTTTGTACATTTAGGACACAATATGTCAGTGTGTAGTTAGCCATGTTTTGCTAAAGCATTAGTGACGGTTGTTATTAATTTCACTATATTATTTTTCCAATATCTAGCACTAATTCATTTTTCATATTCTACAAGGTGCCATTGGATTATTCGCTTAAGGCTTATCTAGAAGTTATGTTCCTGAATCCTCAGATGAAGATCACTGTCCAAGGTTCTCTGGTATGCTGTAATACTCATATGTCATATTTCACTTATGTTGTAGCATGTTAAATTCATGTTTCATGTTTTAGGTCATAACCCGTCATTTGGAGAAAACCCTTGATAAGACGTCTGTTATGTCCGGTGAAATAAAGGGAAGGACCATTTGGCTGACGCTGGGGATGAGTGTTGAAGAATATGATAGAGTTAACTGTGGGATGTTCTTGTTTTGGCATGGCCGTCTAATAGAGGTGGGTTTAACCATTGTTGTATTAAATCACACGTAGTTGACTATTACATGCATTGTTCCACCCTGACCTGTTCCATATTAGAATTAATAAGTCATCGCATGCTCACATTTAAAGCTAATGTTAGGGTAGAGATATGACACATCTATAAACTGCTACACTTCTGTTCAATTACATAGCACATATATTTTCTTCATTACTTGCTACGATAGAGATGGAGAACGAATCTTAGCCCCATCTTTCCGGGCATTGAAAACTACGTTGAATGTAATGACTAGCAACCATTACCAGGAAGTGGATTGAGCTTTAGGCGTTGTTTGGATAGGGCCGGATACATGGTCAACGAGTTTGTAGCCGGATTTTAGCAAAATCGGTTTTGCTAATGAATTTTTGGATAACTAATTTATACAGAAACACGTTTGGGTTTGGAAAAGATAAAACTGGCTTGTACATTTCCTTGTTTGGGTAGGAGGATACCGATTCACTTCTCCTCCCCTTGCCTTCTCTCTCTTACTTTCCCCAATTTTGGCCATTGATGACGACTTCCCAAAAGCTTCGACTCCAGCCGCTCCAGCCTGTGATTCCTCTTCCGTCGTTCGTCCTCACCGCCAGACACCGGCGCCCTCCTCCCGTTGGGACGGCCTCGACGACTCCGCGCGCGGAGGCTTTCCCTGGTCGCCTAGGCCGACTCTGGTCGTCCCGGTACAGGCTCTGCTCGGCGAGATCTGCTCCTCGAGCTCATCCCGTAGGTCCGCCGCCCCTGGGCGACCTCCCTCATCGGCCCTGCACAGGCTTTGCTCGGGGAGAGGTTCTTCTCGAGCTCATCCCAGATGTACGCCGCCCCTTGATGCTGGCCGTCCAGCAGCGTCCGTACATGGAAGTTTAGATCTCAAAAGAGTGCTCGACGCCGCCCACCCTGATAGCGGCCATGTCGGGGCTGGAGGTCAAGCGTGAGGACTATGATTCGGCGGAGCAGGTAAACATTTCTTCTTTGTTTGCATTTCAAGGTCGAATTATTTGAGCTGGGAGCCATTTTTCTTATCGAATGACAAATTTATTGCACACAGTTGTACATAAAATAATTTAGCATTACTATCATCTTATAATACAGAACGGGAAGTTTTGGAACCTATAAATTGATGAAAAATTGTAACAATTATTATTGTAATGAATCTATAAATAAAATTTAAAAAATAATATTGTAATGCTCAATCATCTTCTGGTTGTTGAGCGGAACGCTGTTGATGATTACTCCACAACTGTCGAGCAATGCCTGCACGAACTCTCTCACCAGCAGCTCGTTCATCTTCTCTTGCTTGCCCTCTAACTTGCTGATCACCATGGTCAACATGTTGTTGTGCTTCCCCATGCTCATAAAGCTCGAACAACTCATCATGATGATTAACCTTCCGGATGAAGTTGTGGATAATACAACAAGCCATAACAATTTTGACTTGTGTTTTATATGGATAAGGAATTCCTCCTTTCCTACTTAAAATTGGAAAGCGAGCTTTTAGAACACCAAAAGTTCGCTCAACAACATTTCGTAGTTGTGCGTGCAGATGATTGAACATATCTTTCTCACTAGTATATCGTCGATTACTTCCACGAAAAGAAGCAATATGATAACGATCTCCACGGTACGGGGCAATAAATTTTGGAGTATTTGCATATCCAGAATCAACAAGATAAAATTTACCTGCACGTAAGGTTTGATAGCACGGTCAGAATCTTTATGTAATAAGATTAATCAATATATAGTTCATATATTTGAACTTTTACCTTCAGGAACAACAAAACCCCCACTAGTAACAGCCCATCTTAGAACTGCTTGATCTGATGCAGAACCTTCCCATCCAGCAGCGACATATGAGAATGTCATGTCAAATGACACTGCTGCCATTACATTTTGAGAGGGGTAACCATGCCTATTTCTATAAGGAGTTTGCTTATCTAGCCTGATTTTTGCCTCAATGTGTGTCCCATCAATTGCTCCTAGGCAGTTCTGTTGGGATTTTTGTTAGTCAAACAATGAAGTTTAAGTTTCCATGACATAGTATTTAATCATATTTAAAAGTAACATGTGTTTGCGATAGGAAAATACCTTGAAATATGGGTAGAACCTTGCATCACCCAATATTTTCGCTGGGATTTCATTCCTTGGATCTGTTATGCAAACATCACGCAACCCATTTATGGCATCTAAAACAATGTTGAAGTGTCGGCTGATTGGTTCACCAGAATGCTGATATCTATCTTAGATGACATGGTTCCTAACATTGTGACCAATGGTATGTAGAAACATGAGTAGTTGTTCGTCCACTGTCATTCGCTTTGTATCCTTCAGTAAGCCTCTCTCACACAAAGCATCTCGCAGCAAGTAGAATATGTGCTTCTCAAGACGAATTTGTTCGTAAAATCTAACTGGATGTCCCTCTAGCAACTCTTTTGTTTTCTGGGCACCAGTTAATATGGAGGTGTTACGAGGTGTTTTGAATAACCTTGTGAACAACACATCACGAAACACGGACACTGCAGAAATGTTATTAATAAGAACTTGCTCGGAATCAGAAAATTCATCATCTGGCACATACAAACTGTTCATGGTTCCCTGCACAGTGTACACTATTGATTGTATCATCTCAGAATAATATTTTATAAGATATATAAAATAGTTGGAAATGAACTTTCTCAAACTGAAAGTACAGTTGATTGTTGCAACACAAACTGACAGAAAAAGCAATGGAAATTGTTCTCTAAATACATAAAATGACAATTACTGAAATCAAATAATGGTGTATTACAAAATAACTAAGGATCAAGAATCCAAAGCTTTCGAGTTTCTTCATACATCTCAATGAAAATGGTGCGTTTGTCACCATCTGTAAATGCTTTTACTGCTTTCAGTTTTGTGCTGGCATCGAGGCTACCCATACTATTTAGTACTGACATGCATGATTTAACCGAGTAAGTGTCATTTTGTTCTGCTGTTTTTTTCTTTGCTTCAGCAATGCTGAGTGATGCATCTGCAAGACGATCAATTGCTGTTATGGCATCATCAGCTGTACGTTTTTGTCCTCTTGTAGTTTCTTTTGATCCACTTCCAGGGAATTTCCTTTTTTCTGGCTCAATGGCTGTCGACTTCTTAGTGAACACACCAGGGGAGCCATTGTTTTCATCAGACTCGATTTCATGTACTTCAACATCCTTATTGAGATCAATTTGAGATGATTTAGTTGTGCATGAACCATCTTTCCCTTTGCTAGATACAGCACCAACTCCAGATGCCGTTGAACTAGCACATATTTGTTGAAGATCTTCCCAACTAGGCCACACCTTTTCTCGATATTCTTGGAGTGACTTATCCTTCTGCAAGTTGTTAATTTTTTTATTAATAAATATAATATACCAATTTTATATGAATCCTACTCGCACAAACTTACCTCAATTAGTTCCTCCCAAGTTTCTTCTGAAGCTTTTATCATTTTGTCATCGTCGTCCCAACCAAATCCAGTCAGTTTAAGAAGTCTATCCATGGCAGCATAGCAACTCCAGTAGTACTTATGGCGATTTTTCAATTGTTGTAATTCAAGTTTGTCTACTCTTGAATCATTGAATTGTTTTAAGATATCACGCCATGCTTTCTTTGTGTAACCTGTTCCTTCTTTCCCTCCGTGTAAAGTTTGATCTTTCATTATAGTGAGAAGTATTTTGTCCTCCGAAGATTTCCATACATGCCTCTTTTTATCTGGGTTTTCTTTCCTATTTTTTTGGTCCTTCTGATCATCCATATTTATCTACAAGAAAATAAAAATTTAAATGAGTATGTGATTGACAAACATAATTTCTCTTGACATTTCAAAACCTCCAATTTAAAGTTGTACTTACAACAAGCCATATTGCAAAGTGAGTTATTTGGTTGAGAAGAACACTGTTAAGTGGAAGAAATGAACATGATAATAATATTTCAACTGCATTCAAATCATCTCTTGGCGTGTATTCTTCTGATTGCAGTAGACAAATGGGGGTCTAGGACTGAGCTAATCTTTAATGTTTTACCTATGACAACACTTACTACTAATTGTTTGATTTCTACGTGTATTCCTATGTTCTTTTCACAATGCAGGTCGACAAAGGAACTGATGGCTTGTATTTCAGTGATCTACTGTTGGCTTACCATTTGTTTTTATAGAGGTAAAGCTGCATGTGCATGTTCAATTTAAATTTGAGGGCCCCTTATATCCAGGAGTACACGATTGGCCTACATACTAGACTATGATACATGTGTATACAATTTAGACTACAGCACAAACATACATACTTATATCGCACAGTTCAGATTGGCCTACTGCCTATTAATACCATATAAATATATAATTAGAGTTAGCGTGCCATTTACTCTTTTTTCATATCTGGCGTTTACCTGGTTTCCATGTACAGCAGCAAGTAACTAGTGTAGTGGGTTTCTTTTATAATCAAACAGAGGTGTGTTTCCAATTAGAGAGAGGAGGGGACAAATTGCCAAGTTGGTGGTTCTAGTTTCATCTACGAATTGGCTATCTCAGATTACCGGAGTTTTTTTCTTTCTGCAAAATGAGCTTCATTACGAAAAAATGAATCGATGAACAATACCATGAATTTGTAGATCTACAACTTATACGTACGAATTTGTTGATCAGGATGATTGATCGATGAACATTACCATGAACTCTGTACATCTACAACTCATATGGACCAATTTGTTGATCAAGATGATTGATCGATGAACAATACCATGAAATTTGTACATCTACAACTTATATGGACTAATTTGTTGATCTGGATGATTGATCAATGGACAATATCATGAAATATGTACATCGACTACAACTTATATTGACAGGATGATTGATCTTACCAGGGTCGTGCAACTTGATTGAAGATGGGAAGATGATGAGAACCGCCTGATGAAGAAGCCGCTGAGAACCAGTGCCAGCGTCTCCCAGCCAGCGCATGTGAATGGAATTGACGGCCAGCCAGTTTTATTAGCGATGGGGCCTGTATATAAGCAATGAAAAAGGCGCGAGGGCGAGCAGCAAAACGCAGAACTGGCGCCAGAAAAGTTGTTGCGAAGCGAGCGAGCGGGAAAAAGTTGTTGCGATCACGCATATAGCAACCGCGTTTGTGGAAAAACGCCTATAAGCTCGTTTTTCTATAAGCCCGAAATCTTGGGTTGTACAGTTCCAAGTTTCCTATAAACATGGATTTGTTATAGTAGCCAAACGAGGTTTTGTTCGGTTGAACCGTTTTCCTGGTTTATAGAGTACGGATTCTATATATATCTTTTTTTTTTGCGGGGAGATTCTATATATATCTTCTATCCAAACAACGCCTTAGTGTTGTACACAGCACACAATAGATGCTTGCGTTGTTTCAGCAAGTTGTTTGCACTATTTGTCATGCATTTTGTATTTGTTGTAACTTTGATTTTGTGTTCTCTTCCCAGTCTTACAAACGAGTTGGTGGTCAACAGCACAGTCCTGACGTTGGGCGTGGAATGATAGGAGTTGCAGATATTACCGACATCATTGTATGATTTGTTTTTCAAGTTCTTTGCTCTTCTCTTTTCCTGTTTGTTTACCCTTGTATCCCTGGCATTAACTTCTTGATGTATTTTGCAGGATAATGAAGATGGTAGTACTTGGGTTCTTAACAGCAAGCAAGGGTTTCAAGATTGTGAAATGTATGTCAAACTGGAGGAGTGGCTCGGAAGAAAAGCAGATGAATACTGGGATACAAATTTTGACAAGCTTGAATTGGTATGGATGCATGATTTAATTTATATTGGAAAATATCTTACATATATTGTCCTGAAATGCATTATCAGATCTCTTTTGCATTGTAAAAGGACAAGAACGACAATGCTGGGTGATAACTCTGTATGCCATAGATTGTTAGCAGACAGCTCTTGATCATGCCTTTACTGAGAAAAAACAATACTCTGTTGTCATGCATTCATTTGAATATTCTAATGAAAGTATTAGTCATGATGAGGTGGGATGGTAACACGGTGGACAGCGTGAGTTACCCATTCATGCCATCATGATAGAGACAATCAATAACAATTTGTGTTACTATCCATTCAAAACCTACCAGGTCTTCTGTAAATATGGTAAAATTGACATACAAATATAGATGTGATATGCACGTCCCTTTTTCTGCATGGAATACATGCATACAAATCTATCAGTTCTTTAGAAAAAACATCTACTTACATGTATGTAATCATGCCATCAGAGATTTAGTGTCGGCAGGGATGGGGGTTGCATTTCCATCCTCTCAGGAGCTAAATGTTTATCTTACAGAAGTAATAAGTTATCATTTTACATTATGCATTGTTCCGTATTATTCTAAAGGATTATTCACTGTAGTTAACTTTCTTCATCTAGAGAGAAGACTGTGAGCACATCGAGGCTGTTGCTGACTGGGTTCAGTGCAACAGCTGTCGTAAATGGAGAGTGCTGAGAGTGGGCTTCGATAAAGACTCTCTGCCCACTGAATGGTTTGTATGTTGACAGACTATTAAAGTTACCAGCTTGCAATTAGCATATCATCGCTACGACATTTTTGCTATGGTGGCCAGGGTTTTAAGTTCCTGCAACTTTTCAAATCGTGACCAAGATCAATTTCATAAAAGAAATGAATCCTGTAGCATTTTAACTTCAAATAACTTAAATATCTTTTCATTGTTAAATCCAGTTATCTTTTCATTTTAACTTCAAATAACTTAAATAACTTTGTATCATGAAACTATAACACTTCAGAACAGGAACTTGAATTGATACAATCATCTTGCTGTAGCAAAGTTTATACAGCACACGTGTACCTTTTTGACAGGTCTGAGGTGTTGATGCGGTGAACTTTCAGGTTTTGCCACATGCCGCCTTTCAATGGGAAATGTGAGATTGCACAGCAACAGATGGAAGTTGGGGTGATCACGGTTGCTGCGAAGAGATCTGGTGACACAAAGGTAGCCCAGCTGAAGGTTCAAAGACTCCGTCAAGATGAAGATGTTAAGGTAACAACAAATCCAAAGCTTCATTCTTTGTGAAAGTCTTGAGTCATTAATTAGTACGTAGTAAACTTCATCCATTTTGTAAGTCAAGTCATCAAAAGTAAATATGTCTTTCTTTGTGGGAGATTAAGAGTAAATAGTTAATCCTGTTGTGTGACCAGAATGCAAGGTTAATCCTGCCATCAACTTACAAAGAGGGGAAAAGGCCTTCCAATGCCAGGAGCTGTGAAGGTATGCATGCTCTGTAGGCAAAAAAGAAGCCATGAATCTGCAAGAATGATAGTTTTTGTAACCCCTGTTTTTAAATTGTTTTTTCTTGCACGAGCTAATGATTTGCTATCATATGATTCAGAAGATAATTGCTCACAAGCCGAGTCTGATAGGCCATTGAAGAGGCGGTTGAGGGGGAACTGTAACAAAAAACGGTGAATGGTAACGCGCGGTAACCGTCTTTTCCTTAGTGTAACCAAGGCCTTAAAGTCTTATTATTGCATCATTTCGCTGACGACATTCTTTGATTTTTCAGGAGTTTTCAGGCACCTTTGGTCAACGACAATGGAGCTGCAGATATCTGTTGATTCCATAGGACGCTTACCACTACCTTTGGAAGATTCTGCAAAATGGATGTAATATGCATACTTTTCTTAATCTGATCACACGTACCTGTACCGAGACATTAGAAACGGAATGCTTTTGTTTCGTTTATCGTTGGCCTCTTTTAAGTAAAATGTGCACTTAAAGCATCTCCAACGGCGTACCTCAAATCGGACACACTAGACATCCGTAGGCGGGTCCAGACTCATCCGTGGATCTGGATATGAGAGCCGGCAATCCAACCCTGTGCAAGGGACATGGCATTTTCCATTAATACTTGGATTTTTTTTCTCATGGCGAAAATAAAAACTAGTCTAGCCTGCTCTTTGTTGGATGTGGGCAAGTGTCCCACCTCCGACTCTTTGCCGGATGTGGATGGTTTTGTCTCCCATGTTCTACTCTTCATCCACCTTCTGGTCATGGACGTCGTCACTCAAGGTAATGTTTTGGCGGAAACGATGTGGAGCTGCCGATGTTGGCAGTGTTTTCATCCGTGATCGCATGCGCTGCCTCCTCATCCACCTTTGCTTTGGTTAGAAAATGAAAAAAAAAAACAGCGGTTACAGCTCATTATCATTCATCGCTGCTTCTTACAGTTGATCTTATAACCCCTTGTCAGCCTCTTCTTACAGCGGAAGAACCAAAAAGACCATAGTTAATTATCTCAGCAATATAACTGACTTCGAGTAATCTATGCAACCAATCTAAATTCTGAAGCACTATCTACCAGCAATAACATGCGAGAACTGCACACAAATGTAAGAAGAACATGAATTGGAGACAAATACCACAATGTGCAGTCTCTCCACATTCGGAAAGCATAGGAAGGTAGGGCATCCTCTTGACGTCATTACAAACTTCAAACCACACATTTAGAGCATCTACAGTCGGACTTGGCAAATCCCCTCAAACGCCCGCGGACGCGTCCGGGCACGTCCGCGGGCGCATCCGGACGGGCCCTCATATTTCCTTCCGTGCATCCACATATCTCAAATCTGGACTCTCAAATTCAAGCAAATACATGCACGTCGATCATGCAACACAATGTCGCACATAAATAACAAATGTTGGTATCAAGCATACATAGTGTTTACATAAAATTTATTTGAAGTGCCAAACCCAAGCATTGCCTCCTTGGTTGCCATTGTGGATCCACATGTGCTCCACAAGATCATGGAGTAGCTGCGTGTGCATCTGCTGATTTTGAAGATTCTGATGCATTCGCAGAAAGTTCATAAGCTGAGCCATATCTTGATCTTTTGGGATTTCAACTTGTTCTCCGAGTGCTTCGAAATCATGGGTTTGGGCTACACCATCGTCCTCATCCTCGACAATCATATTGTGCAGAATAACACAACATGTCATCAGTTGTCACAAACTTTCTGATTCCCATATCATTGCAGCGCTCCACACAATTCTCCAACGCCTGAAGCACACCAAATGCCCTCTCCACGTCCTTCCTAGCTGCTTCCTGCATTGTTGCAAAGTGGCTCTGTTTATTGCCACACGGCTCGGCTATGGTCTTCACAAACGTCGTCCATTGAGTATAGATATCATCGGCAAGATAGTACCCCATGTTGTAGTCCCGGCCGTTAACGGTCTAGTTGCACGGTGGTGATTCCCCATTGCAAAGCCTCCCGAACACCGGAGATCGTTGAAGCATGTTGATGTCATTGTGAGAACCGGACATTCCAAAGAAAGCATGCCAAACACTACTAGGAAAAGGGCTATAGATAATATGGACACTAATGACGCACCATACATATGGTGCGCCACTACTATCACTACAAAAAAAAATACACTTCCATGATGATACGTGTTTGTCACAGTAGGTCGCGTTTTTTGTCATGCATGTACATCCATGACAAATTTATGACAGAATCAAGATAGTCATACCTGTGCTGTCGTAGAAGTGTTCCATGACATTATCAAAATTATCATCACGGAAGTGTCCACTTCCATGACGATAAATCGCGCGTCACAGAAGTGCTTTCATCAAGGGTGACCGACACGTGGCATCCACCGTAACGGAACGTCGTTAAGCTATCAGGTCGGGTTTTGGATCCGATAACCCGTTAACAGCCCCGACCAATGGGGATTTTCCACGTGTAAAATCATCATTGGCTAGAGGAAACACGTGTCGGCTCATCGTTGGGACAGAAGTCATCCGCTCAGAAGGCGCCTATGATACGTCGACACATGGCACGGCCCAACAGTGGCCCATTCGTGTGAAAAGGCCGGCCCGTTTGACTTGGTCAAAAACTGGCGGGCCGGCCCATGGAAAGCCTGTTAACGGGCTGTTCGCATATAGCCCATTTACAGCCCGCTAACCCAAGACCCGTTATGCCCTATCCGAATTAGGCCCAGTAGCGTCATCTGGGCCATCCAATGTGATTCCAGCCCGTTTTCACTTCTGGCCCATGTATAGCCCATGACGTCTTTCGGCCCATATGAGGCCCTTTGTAACTCTTGGCCCATTAGCGGCCCGTGCTGAAACTGGCTCGTAATGAGCAGTGTATTACTTTACACTCATTAACGGCCCATGGTGAAACTGGCCCGTAATAAACAGTGTATCACTTTATACCCATTAACGGACCGTTATTCCGTTGGGCCGTTTCCAGCCCAAGTTAACTTTCGGCCTTCCGAGGGCCCATTTATTCTTGGGCTCATTTGCAACATTCGGTTACTTACGGCCTGTTACTGTCATTTTCTGCTTGTGGGCCAAATTCAGCCCGTCGTTACAGTCGGCTCGTTTATGGACCGTTAGTCTGTTGGGCCATTTTCCTAGCATCACCAAATACGGCCTATTAATGGCCCGTTAAGGTCAGCCCATAAAACATACGATTTCCATTAAAGGCCCGTCTACGGCCCATTAAAGGCCTGTACAAGACTCATAAATGAGTCGGCGGCCCATGGATCCTACGAGACGTAGAAGGCCCATGGATCCTACGAGACGTAGAAGGCCCATGGATCCCACGGCCCGTGAAGGGCCATGGTCGGGCGAGTTGGCCCCCATTTGAACGATATAGCATACTCAAAGAATTATCCTACTCAATACTATCACCTCTAAAAAGCATATACTATACAACAAAGAGATGAAGGCATAGAAATGTAGAATAATCCTACACTATACAATAAAGAAATTATAGCCGATTATACCCACGGGGCATTATGGTTCGGCACAGCTGATAATAAAGCATACACAAATAGCAAATTACATACACTGGGCAAATACAGCTCATACATCATGGACGCGCATCAACTTAACTCCATTTGAACTATAATCTCTTAAAAAAATAGGATTGGCCGGATTCAGATAGCAAAATTTTAGTCTGCAAAATCTCCAATTCCTTCATGGTTACCTCAGTGTCTTGTTTCATTTTTTTGACTCCTGCATCTAATACCTGCATGTCCAGTCTCAACTTGTTGATTATACATTGACAATCATGTACATGTTGTCTTGCCACCTCTAGTTGACGCTCGAGAACATCAACACATTTCAATTCCAATCCATAATCATTCGGTAACGGTCATGCCGCACAGCTCGCAGATCTTTGTGTTGATGTCACTTCATCCTGAAATGTTTCTGTAAGTACACATGACTAGGGCAAAAATATAATTACAACAATGAAGCGAACAAGACACTATTTTGTACTCCCTCCGTTCCAAATTACTCGTCACAGAAATGGATGTATCTAGAACTAAAATACATCTAGATACATCCATACCTGCAACAAGTAATTCGTGGCAAAACAGGACTAACAATAATGTTACACATCACTTAAAAAAATTGTTACACGTCATGAAGCATAAGCAGGTGATATTTTAAAAATTATAGAAAAGATAGTCTGTGCAACCTGCATACAGAAATCCCTCTTAGCTCACCGGAGGAGCATGATGTTGGGGCCCAATTGAAAACACAGACAAGTTACAAATTTAGGCAACATGTTGCGTATAAGTAAGCAAGCAGTTGGCCATTCTGTGCCTCAATTAAAGTCTTAGGGAGCATAATGAACAGCAGAGGGTTTCATACAAACATATTACAGCAGGAAAAATTATGCAATCATTAGCGTAGTATAAACTAGATTGTGAGCCTCATGCAATAATAGTTGGTTAATAGACTTCAAAGCTTCAGGCACACTTCGGCAGAGTAATTAAATGGTAAGGCCTTTAATTATGTCAACTAATAGTGATACAAGTACCGAACATCAGGCATGATTATTTGGGCATCTCATTAACTGAGGACAAATAAAGCAATTGAAAAGAGAAAATTAACTATGCCTGAAACAAACAAGGAATTGAACTGTTGAGTTGCATACAGTGACTTATCTTAGCAGGTTGAAGAGGCTCAGCGCAGCTCCTACTTCTCTTGCAAGGCTCCTTCCTAACATCTTGTACTTGGAAATCCTCAATCTTATCTTCATCGCACCCCCTCTGCAAGGTGACACAAACTAGTTACTCGTCTCCTTGGAAGATAAATATGCATACTTTCCAGTCTGTGAACACAAAAGAATGAGATTATAACAAAACAACACCACATAATGAAATATGCCGCATCTCTTGCACTTGCACACAATGAAATAAGCATTTACTATATCTGCACTATGTAAAAACTAGGCATACCTTCGAACTGGATCTCCAGGTACTCTTGGAGAGCCTACTGTAGTGTACAGCCAAACCTTTATGTCACCTATGAGTTAGACAAGGCCCCACTACAGCAGCCCTTAGTGTTTAAATCGTTGACAAGCTCTGTTAGAGTGTTAGGTCAAGAACAGCAAGTAAACCAAATAAACAGTCCTAGTATGGCTGGCTGATGCAAACAAGCAATTGAACAGATGTGTGAGCAAATCTTACATATCAAGAAAAGAAGCAAAGAAGGAGGCTTAAAGACCATCACTTGACTAACCAGATTTAAGGGGCATTTAAACATCATGTGCAACATATGAACTAACATAAACATTGCATATTCCAGATTCTACAATGGAATGCACATGTATTAGGTTATGCCATGTATGATGATGCCTAAATGTACAGATAGCAGGCAGGAGTGATTCATCATTGCATGCACAATTGAATTGCAGGTTAAGGGCCAGTTCGATTCCGCCTTTTCAGGCCATATTGTCAAAATAAGCCATAAAAGATGTAAAGAAGTCATTTTTGAGTTATGGGCTTAGGCTTAACTAATTTCGCTTTGGAGGGGGGTGTTTCGGGTAGAACCTCACTAAAAATTGAAGGGAAGGGGAATAGTGAAATGACTCTGTTGTCTGCCTATATTACACTCAAAATGCAACTGCTGACGCCCGTGTCACACCTGACCCTCAAGTAAAAAAAACACGCAAGCATTCATTGCCCTGCCCGCTTGCATCTCCTCTCCCCTTTCCCACTACCTCGATCCCCTGCCTGCAGCACTAGGGTTCCTCCAGCGAGCCGTCGCCACTGGTCCCATCTGGCCTGGTCCTCGACGATGCTATGTCTAGCTAGGCTACATGGCCGGCGGGTAGGGGCAAATCTCCCTGGCTGCTCCTCCCTCTGGCGCCGCCCCTCATTCTCATGGTCTCTAGTAGCTGCTCCAGTGTGGTTCGTCCAACGCACTACTCCGGGGGGCGCTGCACAACTACGGCTGATGCCACACTGCGGTAGAAGGCACCTTATTCCCCCTCCCCTCCTCCCAGGCCATGGCCTTGAGGTGCTGTTGAAGGATGAGCTCATCCAACAAGGTGAGGATCTCCTCTGATTTTTTGCCAAATTTTCATTCTGATCCACCATACGATGAATTGCTATGAGCTGCTTCTGCTGCTGCTATATGATGCATTGCTATGAGCTGCTCCTGCTACTGCTATATGATGAATTGCTATGAGTTGTTGCTGCTGTATGATGAGTTTCTATGAGCGGCTGCTGCAGCTGCTATATGATGAGTTGCTACAAGCTGCTCCTGCTGCTGCTATATGATGAATTGCTATGAGCTGCTCCTGCTGCTGCTATATGATGAATTGCTATGAGCTGCTGCAGCTGCTATATGATGAGTTGCTACAAGCTGCTCCTCCTGCTGCTATATGATGAATTGCTATGAGCTGCTCCTACTGCTGCTATATGATGAATTGTTATGAGCTGCTCCTGCTGCTGCTATATGATGAATTGCTATGAGTTGCTGCTGGTATATGATGAATTGCAGACTGCTGCTGTATGATGAGTTGCTATGAGCTGCTGCTGCTATATGATGCTTTCAGGTGCTGCTGCTATACGATAATAACCAGCCACTTGGACCATCGAATTTCGATAAATAATTGTTCTTCATTTAAATGTGGGTCATGCGTTATTCGTTTAAATTAGGCAATGGGATCTCTTTGGAAAACATTGACCAAAGTAGATTGTGCCAAGTAGATGGTATCTTTGTATTTGCATTTTGAGCAAATAGTGATGGTCTTTTTTCCTACCATATTAATTACTACACTAGGTTCAACTTGTGATGTTTGCAAGTCAAATTAATTTCCATATGGGCAGCAAAATGAAAAAAATATAATGCAATCTAGACTTTCCACTGATCATACCAAAGATAAGCTGAAAACGTAATGAAAAGAACTGGTTGTCTTATTACATGGAGCTTATATTCACAGGTGCTTATTTTCTTAGGATAACTCGTAATAACTGTCCCTAAGAAACTTGGCTAATAGAACTGGCATACAAATAACATGTCACGATGATTGCAATGGAGGAGTGACGTACCATAGCACACTGTATAGGCTCACCGCTGTCTCTCCTTTTTTTGTGATGTTCCATGAAATTGCCACATACATTTTGTACTTTTTCATTGTGTAACCCTATCTGCAAGTTGACACGGCTAATTTCAGACATCTCTACATGATACAACATTGCATATCCCTTGCGCATATTTAAACCACCAATTAACGATTGTGTGCGTACCATAAACTAGCCATGACTCTGTATGCTGGACTAGCAGGCACTCTAAGGGAGCCTAATGTAGTGCACTGGAATTCCTACATGCCACCTACGATTTTGTGTAATGTACTGCCCCTGTTCCTTAATATATGTCTTTGTAGAGATTCCAGTATGGACCACATACAGATGTATATAGATGCATTTTCGAGTGTAGATTCACTCATTTTGCTCCGTATGTAGCCTATAGTGGAATCTCTAGAAAGACTTATATTTAGGAACGGAGGTACGAGGTAGTATCATGTATGACATCTACATATCTAATTTAGTAGCCAGTAGTAGATATCATTGTCTGCATATAGGGATTACTGGTCGAAAATCTTAGCAAAGCACACTGGCAGGCACAGAACAATACAAGAGAGAGAGACGCGCTTACAAGATCATAGCAATGCCTCAGTCCAGGATCTTGGTTGGCCAAGCTGTTAGATCCAGAAGAAACATCGTCCTTGTAGTTTTTGCCAGCTGCATAACAGGTGATGCTGGACGGGTTCAAAGGTGAGAAGTACCTAGGCCGTGGCGGGTGCTTGGCATCTCTCCAGACGGTGGGAATCAGGTTAGAAATGTCGAGGGTGATGACGCTGCGCTGGCTGTCGGGTATGGTAAGGAGATCTAGAACCGTCGAGTAGGCTGTTTGTGGAGAGGCTCCGGTAGGGTGGACTACGGTGTGGGAGAAGCGGATCTGTGGCCTTGGACGAGGGAGTAGGTGAAGCTGCTCTGGTGGTTGGGTTAAGGATGGTTTCGACGACGCGGATCTGCGGTCGTGGATGGGGCGTCAGAAGCTGCTCCGGTGGTTGGGTTAAGGATGGTGTCGACGATGCGGATCTGCGGCTATGGACGGGGCATCAGAAGCTGCTCCGGTGGTTGGGTTAAGGGTGGTGTCGACGATGCGGATTTGCGGCCGTGGACGGGGCGTCAGAAGCTGCTCTGGTAGGTTGGATGAGGGTGCGAGGAAGCGGATCTGAGGCCGTGGACTTGTGAGTTGGCAAAGCGGCCCCGGTAGGGTTGAGAATGGTATAGGCGAAGCTACTCTGGTAGGGTTGACGATGGTGTCGGCGAAGCGGCTCCGGTAGGGTTGAGGAAGTTGTCGGCGAAGCGGCTCCGGTAGGGTTGAGGAAGGTGTCGGCGAAGAGGATCAGAGGCCATCGACGGGGGCGTCGGTGGGGCGGCTCCGGGGGGTGTGGACGAAGCATCTCCGGTGGGGAGTATGAATGAGCCGCTGCAGATGCGCGACGGTTGACGAGAGTACCAGCAAAGCAGATCCGGCGCCGTGGACAAGGCCGACACTGAATGGGCTGTGGTACAGTGGTGGATGAGCAGTCTACTAGTTTCTAGGGGAGGTGGGAGGGGTAGATGCGTTCGAAGAAGCAGAGCCGGCGAGGTGGACGCCGATGGCAGTGAATGGGCTATGGTACGTTGGTGGATGAGCAGTCTAGGGTTTCGAGAGGGGAGGGGAGAAAGGGCGATGAAGTACGAACGACGTGATGTAAGATGCTCTGGTGTTGTGGAGTTAGTCGTTTTTGCGGGAGGGGGAGAGGAAATGGGGGTGCCGTGTAGTGGGGGAACCGGAAGTTACCAAAGCAGCCCCGACCTATCATGTAGATGAGGGTGGTATTGTAACTGTTGGTCTCCGTGCACCAAGGACAAAAGGGCGATTTCGCATGCTAAAGACTAAGGTGGCGGAAATTATAGAAGAAGGCAGGAGATTTTGCCACCCGCGGGATCGTTCGTATCCAGTTTCAACTAATTTTGGACCGTGCTAGTGGGAAGGTCATGCTAGACTGTGTACACGGGGCACGCGTCAACAGTTAATAACTGGTGTGAAGTCCACCCCAGAAAAAAAGATAATAACTCGGGATGATGCACCGATAACTTGGACGTTCACACGGGCGCGGCCAATCGTACGAGTGTAGTGGAGCGTTCAAAAAAAAGGGATCAAACGCTCAGCCTATGTATTTCTTGTGTAAATAGATAATTTAGTGCCATTGGTTATTTAGTTTAAACATAATGCATTGACGTGTTAGTGTAGAGGCGCACAAAAAGAAATGGATATTGTAGTCAGCTACTTAAAAGTGTTACCTCATATGATTACATAGCCTCCATTTCATAAATTGCGTACCCGTTGAATTCATATATATTACTTCAAATAGAAATTTAAATCATCCAAGACTAATGAATTTGAATGCAAGAGTAACAATGGTGCATGTACATGATAGCTACATTGGTTGTTTGAAGAAACATCACTGTAACTTTGGCATGCACAACTGAAAAGGTTTATTTAAATAGAAAAAATGTGATATGCAAGTGTCCAATCTTTATAGCATTGAATCGATATTGTACCTTTGGCCATGATACGAAGTAGATATTGGCTTATGTTCAAGCGATGCACGTCCACGATCGTTAGATAGTGATACGTGAATGAATTGTGCAATCTCTCTCACACACATACATATCTCATTTCCCTGTGGGCATCGGAATCACACATGCGCACTTCGTGTATTTCTCTCCCTCCGTCAGGGTTAAATTCGTCTTTCTACCCCGTCATACAAGTCTCTCACACAGAAACACACACGCTCTCTATGTCTAACACGCCCACCCCTTTAATTCTGCCCACCCACAGCCACTAATGTCTCAAAGTATAATAGTCTCTCACACATATGCTATCTACCTATCCCTTAATATAGCTAACTATGTGTCACACAAACTCCTTCTCCCTACTAGCAAGATGCCCATGCGTTGCACGGAACATCAAGATGCATTTGTATGAGAAGTTTATCTTGTGGGAGAAAATGATGAACGAGGGAATGCCTTATTTGCAAATGCGGAGAGAGGTGTGGGTATCTTTTTGCAAAATTGCCATAGTTTCCTTCCTGTCCGTCGGATATAAATTGGATGGCCTATATTGCAGGATGGCGGGAACACCATCATCACCAACTCTGTTTTTTTATAAGAGTAGAGATATGTGAGTGTCACTGCCCCCCCCCCCCGCCACACTTCCCAACACCAAAGGAGTAGGGTGACACCTCGATATTGATACTAATCTATCGTCTGGCTTCTCTCTCAAACACACACACACACTACCCGGCACCGAAGGAGTAGGGTGGCACATCGATCTTTATAATAATCTATCTAATCCTCTTTCAGACACACACACACACACACACGCTAGTTGTGCCTCTGTGCCTACCGCGCACACTCTCGATACGTCTTTCTCTCCCCCAACAATGACAACAGAAGGGTGACAACTCGATCTGATCATAATCTGTCAATTGGTTTCTCTCTCAAACATTGTGTCTCGGTGCCTCGCTCGGTAGCCCCCTTGATATGTAGACTTCTCGCGCGCGCACAGCTGTAGTGACGATGATGTTGAACCCAATGTGCCTTGTTTTTGCCGGCCTCATGTGATAGTTTTCACCCTGTTTTCTGTTAATTAACAAGGCAACCTTTTCTTTGTTACTACTAGTGAATCTGAACTCATTCGGGGAAGATATAAAATATATCACTTCAACCCAATTATCGCAGCAACTACTTTAAAAGAAATTAGCTAGCTGCCCGTGCGTTGCACGGAACATCAAGATGCATTTGTATGAGTAGTTTATCTTGTGAGAGAAAAGGTTGAACGAGGGAAGGCCTTATTTGCGAACGTGGAGAGACATGTGGGTATATTTTTTGCAAAATTTCCATAATTTCTTTCCTATCCGTTAGATATAAATCCGACGGCCTATATTGCAAGATGGCACACACACCATCATCACCAACTCTATTTTCTACTCCCGCCGTCCGAAAATACTTGTGATCAAAATGGATAAAAAGAGATGTATCTAAAACTAAAATACGTCTAGATACATTTCCTTTTATCCATTTTGATGAAAAGTATTTCCGGACGGAGGGAGTATTTGTCTTTTTAGAGATTTCAACAAGTGACTATGACCGGACCTTACCAACATACTCAAAAAAGTAGTCCATAATTTTGATGTTACCCTCTTTTCTTGGCGGTGCAGTGCCATCTGGATACCTCATAAATAAATAAAGTACTACATGATACTAATATATGATACATGGCGCAGGAGTACTAAGTATTATTAATACAGTTTTGCTAGAACTCATCTAGATGAGATATAATTTGGTCTCATTCATCTTTTCTAGCCATTGGATGTGATGCTATATAAAGATGCATGTGTGCTGACGTGGGTTGTATTTGTTCTTGTGCAACGAACTGACCACTTCATGTCATGTTTGATAGTCTTAAGTCATTAAAAGCATACAAGCCCCACATCACTGCTTGGTTGATTCCTCTATTTATGTCAAAAAATAAGAAACAACGTGAGAGTTAATGCACCACGCCTATGTGTTTACTATTTGGTTTTCGTAAGATGACTTAATACTCACCTAGACGGAGGGAGTATTCGATTTGACAGCGGGCGATGCAGTTCCCGATACGGCTTTAATGCAGACGAGGGAGGGAGTAGCGGTTCCCGATATGTTGAACGGCTAATGCATCCTCCTTCAATTAATGCATGAGGGAAGTAATGGGAGGAGGTCCGGGAAAAGAGGCTGCACAATGTGAATGCAACGCAATTTTTCCTCATTGCCATCATATAGAGGCACCCCTCCATTCCAATGCATCTACCACATCGTACGCACCTAAGCATTTGCCTAAGCACCTACACTAAGCGCAAAAGAGCTCACTCCAGACCCATGGTTGCGATGTTCGTGAGCGGCCAGCGGCTGCGCCAGATGGTCCATGACGCCGGCATGCGGCATGGCGCCGAGGATCGTCTCCAGACGGTGTTGGAGACCGGCTGGTGGATGTCCGCCTTCGACGCCAACGACGACTCTCAGTTGGACCAGATGATCGTTGCACCAGCAATAAGTTCACCGTCCTCAAGAAGCTCGCGGACGACATCGCCGTACTCCTCCAGCTCCCGCGCCCGGGCTCCTCATTGCCTGCCACCCTAATCGGCCTCCATGGCCGGAACCTCTTTCAAGCACTGGTGGCCCTGCGACTGCCCGCCGACGCCACGAAGAATGTCCACCTGGAGGTCACGCTCGCCGCGAGGCGCCTTGCCCTGCAAGAATTCGTCGACCTACACATCCACATGTACGAGGAAATCGTGTACATAGGTATCTACAAGGCCAGTGAGGACGCTATGACGTTGGCCTTCCTCAACCGGCTGGAAGCCTTGGATGCCTTTGCTGAGAAGCAGCTCGACATCGTCACAAAAGCCGCCGCTCCTTAGCCGCCGGTCGGTGGCCCGGCGCACTAAGTTGAGGAGGAGGAGGTCGTACGTTCGTGGATCCATCTTTCTTCTTGCCTTCTGTAACCACCACTGCGATCGCATCATCGTGGCCTTAATTCTTATTGTGCTATTGCATTCTCGTTCTAGTCAATACCAACATGTGCGATCCCTTTGCTTAATTATATGCATCACTGTAACTAGTACACCATCCGTCAATTTATAAGTTGTGCTTACCTTTTCCATCAACTTCGTGCAATGCGCGGGCATCTTGCTAGAAACACTAGAATATGTCTATATAATCTGTATGTGATAGTCCATTTGAAATCTCAAAAAGACAAATATTTAGGTATAGAGGGAGTAATATATTAGGAGTATATCAAAACAATAGTGATTTCTTTCAAGTTTGTGAACAAATACTACTATTCTACTACTTTGGATCCGTCGCAATGCATGGGCACATTGCTGGTAAAAGGAAAAGGCTTACCGCGTTCGCGTCGCACCCCCACACACCCGGGAATCGGGAGTACAACACGGCCCGTCCGGCATGACATATAGCTTAGGGAAAGCGTGTTGCCTAGCATTTTCACTTTCATGTGGGACCGCTGTTGAGCAAACCGACACCCCGCCCGCCGCCGGGTTGGAAAACAGAAACGAGGGGAAGATCTAGCTGTAGCACGGAAGCCAAGAAATTTGGTGTCAGACGGGGCTCGTTGATAGAGTAGGAGCATTCCGTACTAGTACTACTCCTACTAGTACCAAGTTTGTACTCCTAATACTATATTACTAGTACTACCACTATACAACTACTAGTAGGTACGTGCATGACACAACTAAGCTTAGGCAAAGTTATTAGTTCTTCAAAACGAGAGAAACAAGTTAGCAAGCCTAAGGGAATCTTGCCACATTTTTTGTGTGTATGTCATGTGGGCCCTTGGTGTGGCTTGCCTAAGGTGTGGCTTGAACCAAACACTCACCTAAGCTAATCAAACTTTCCTAACCTTACATTCCACCAGATTTTGCCACATGTTAGAATCCAGAAAGCTGCACATGTAGAAGCATAATGCACAAACCACCAGAATCTCATGCGTGCAATGCACATGTACCTTACTAGTACTAGTTGGTAGTAGTAAGAAGCAAATTCCAGTTTTGGCACGAGCTCATACTGCGGGAGCACCACAAGGCCTGCCGCAGGAGTTACATTTCCCTCTCGGGGCCCACGGGACCAAACTTCAGTGGCTTTAGTGCCCGGCCTATGAGTTAATGACATGCGGACCTTAAATGTGGCTGGTCCACATGTCATTCTCATGGTGGTGGCGTGGTTCGCGACTCACTCTTTCAAGATGAACCGACCGGTGGTGGCGTGGCTGTGGCGAGGGTGCCACAGCTGGGCGTCGAGGCGTTACGAGGCGTAGATGGCCACACCGGCGGGTACTACCTATAGTACTCCCTCCGGTCCTTTTTACTCTGCATATTAGGTTTGTCCGAAGTCAATCTCATCCAACTTTGACCAAGTTTATATAAAAATTATAAACATTCACACAACAACACCAATATCATTAGATTCATCTTGGAATATATTTTCATATTATATTTATTAGATATTATAGATGCTAATAATTTCTAATATAAATTTTGTCAAACTTAGCAAAGTTTGACTTTCGGAAATTCCAATGTGCAGAGTAAAAAGGACCGGAGGGAGTACATCAGTACTCCAGCTGAGGATTGATGCCCGGGACGAAACGTGTCACAGCCGCTGGATGAAAATTCGATGGTGCGGGAGTACGGATCGGAGCACAGCAACGGAGCAGGCAAACCGCGTCCAATCGGGTGTGTTTGTGGTAGAAAGTTGATGGTCGCCGCAGTTCAGCTAGCCTGCATGTCATGCACACAAAGGCAGAGGAGCGGTGGGGCCGAGAGGGATGAGGGGCATGTCGGGGGGATGAGGATCCCCTGACGCAAACAATCCTACCATTCTGTCGCTGACATGTGGGACCCATAAGCGTGGGTCCCACCTGTCAGCGAAGGAAAGGCAGGGCAAGGCAGTGATAGCCACGTCAGAGGATCCATGTCGACATCGGGGGACGTCGTGCCGTGGGCTGGAGCGGCGTCGTGGGAATCGCGTGTGGGTGTGGCAGTGGTAGAAACAAGAAACGTGATGGTCGCCGTGGTTCAACTTCCATGGACAAGCTGTCATGTCTGCTGACACATGTATATCAAAACTAGAGTGTTTATATTTCAAGCACGTGAACAAGTATTATTCTACTACTTCGGATCCATTGCAACGCACGGGCCAGCACATTGGTAGTAGTAGTGTCCATCTCTATCTCTAGAGGCCTCCCCTCATTCATCCTTTTCTCTCACAAGATAAACTACTCATACAAATGCATCTTGATGTTCCATGGAACGCACGAGGATGTTTCCTCGGGGGTCTCTCCAGTGCGGCGTGGCCGTAGTTGCAAGTTGCCGCCCCTTGAGATGCCGATGTTCAGGGGCACTCGATTTCCTCCGATGAGCAGGTAAGATGAGTTTGATCACGTAGTAAATGCTTTCTAAAGACTACTTCCGTGTCCATTTCCAAATTCTCCCCTTGCCCACTGTTTCACAGGTTAGGCTCGGTGCGAGTGGAGATTGGCTTGCATATGTATGGGGTTTGGATGCAAATGAAGACGAAGGGGAGGTGAAGAAGCCGAGGAGAATCGGTTCCCGATGGAGAAGTAAATGGGAGAAGTGGCGTGCATGCAGTTGATTAGACGACTAGGTAGACTAAACGAAAAGGCTATGCGGGTAGAATGATGAGTCGTACCTGTTCGTGTACGTGCCCATCCTTCCTGATAGGTGGGACCTATGCAAAATTATAAAAAAATGTGTCGTAGTTTTTTTTAGCGCGTGAGTGGGAGACACAACATTCTCTGGTTAAGGAATACTCCCTCCGTTTAGGTGAGTATAAGTCACCTTATGAAAATCAGGTTTTCCCAAAACCTTTAGGGGTGGAGCATTAACTTCCCGCTCGATCCCCTCCCAGCCTCGTTAGCCAGCGTTCTCTTCCTCTGCTACCGTGTTCTATCTTTCCATTTGTCCTCTTCTTAAGTGTGGAACGATCTGCATGCCGTCCTTGATGCACCAGAACGACCACTGCATGCATCGCGGCAGGGCGTTGATTGGGCATGCACGAGAATTTGGTTATGCTCGCAATATGGATGATACCTGAACGATGAAGTGAACAGGCATGCTAGCATGGGAGACCTATTTCCGCTATACAATACTGGAGTACTCATGTTCCTACTACTAGTAGTAGTAGTACAACTATGGTACACTTGATGGTCAAAATACTATTCATCCGGTCCTCATAGTGAAGTGACAACACCCTGCGCCTGACACTAGTCCAGGCGGCGTGTTCGGGTTATCAAAGTCAGCCTCACCCTGTGTACTGTGCAGTCTGTCACCGCCGCTGTACAGCACATTTGCGCCTCACCTCATCTCCCTCTCCTCTCCCATAGCACCACTCCATCTCCATCACCTTCTCCGTCTCCGTCTCCGTCTCCATCTCACTGTGCCCCCGTGTACCGTCGCCTCACTCGCCTCCCCCAGTACCACTATTCCCTCGCTAGCCGCTCCAGCACTGACATCCTTCTCCCCCGTAAATCAAGCCCCCTTCCAAACTCCACCATGGCCGAACGCGAACCGCGTAGCATCCATATGAGCCGCAATTGGAGCAATCTCCATAGTGACATCCTCGACCTGTGTTGTTCGTGTATGGATATGTTGAGCGCCCTGCGGCTGGCTGCATGCTTGAGGGACATGCACACGGCCATCGTCGAAGCGAGGCCTAAGCTTTTCAAGACACCCTGCTTGCTGCTATCTAGTCTTGCGAGATTGGCTCACCATGATACGTAGGCGCGCATGATGCCCCTCGACTTCAATCCGATCTCCATTAGCCGAAACTTCTTTGCAGGTATGTAGTGGGTCGCCATACATCATTTCCCTCGACATCGATCCGATCACCATAGCCCAAAACTTCTTGGCAGGTATGTACTGGGTCGGCATGAACTCCCATAGGATGGCTGCCTTCAGAGAAGATGGTAAAAAGTTGGTGCTCGTGAACTTCCAGACCTCCCATGAGATTATCCTTCCTCCATTGGATTATATAGAGTATTACCATCGCGGTCCAAGTCATCTAGATTACTACGTCAGTTGGATGGACCTTGTTTTGCAGAAGATTGTAATCTGCCAAGTGCCCACACGACATGCGAATTATGCAGACTTCAAGCTCATTGCCTTGTTCAACCGCGGACTCGCCTATCTTTACGTCGGTGCCTTCTTTAGCTGGAGACAACTCAGCTCGCAGTGGACCATCGTCAAAGCTGATACACACTTCTGTGATGCTATTGAACACAATGGCATCATCAACGCGATCGACAAAGCAGATGGCACCACGTATTGCTGGGACGGCGCGTGTAAGTTGTTTTTTTCTCATGTTAATGATGACGCCATGACACTGTTTGAAATTTTTGTGATGATTGGCATATCCCCGTTTGAGCAGAATTTGAGTAGAACTATGGCAATGTATTAAAGACGCTGTAAATCAGCTATATTTGGAACGAGTTAATTCATGCGATTGTGACCATGTCATTATAGCCAATTTGTACCCTAAATAATCAAACGGTTAGGAATATATGGATATTATCCTTATTTTCCAGTAATCTATATACTACTACTAAATATGAGTGTGTATCAATGGCCATGTTAGTTTCCTCATTTTCATGATGTAGAAACATGCACCACATTGTTGGTTTCATCTAACCATACATTAGGGAAGTAAATGTGCATATGGAGAACTCTATATTTGGAAGTAGTGAAATCCTGCAATGCTTACCATGTGTACATACCTATATTCGCCCTTCAGCAATCAATGGCTAGAATAATATCCTCACAAAAGTTTTGCCCACAGAACATGGGTATATGACAATGCATGGTCTATTAGTTACCTTGAAGAATTTGTTTGTGAGGACAGAACATGATTACATAACATGCATGGCATGGTAGTTTCCTGTGAAGAATCGATTGCGAGATAACATGAGTATAAACATGCATGGCACTTCTATATTTTCGAACCCAGTATACATTTCGCTGTATTTTCCTCCCAGTTCCAACAGGGACATATCAATGCTGTTTCTTGCATTATCCTACTCATACTCTGAACAATGCTGATCTTACATTAACAATGCCTGTCCTTTTTGATATGATGAAGTGTCCCTACAGTTACTGACCTTTGTAATCACACCACCTTTGCCAAAAACAGGGAAGCACAACTGGTTCCTCGCTCGATCAGACGACGGCAAAAGACTGATGATCATTCGGACACATGAGCCAGAAAAGTTATATTACAAAAACCCCACTGTATACAAGCACCGTGTAATACGTGAGTATCCAGACAGTGGTTGTTA
Organism: Triticum aestivum; assembly: GCF_018294505.1. Classification (NCBI taxonomy): domain Eukaryota; kingdom Viridiplantae; phylum Streptophyta; class Magnoliopsida; order Poales; family Poaceae; genus Triticum; species Triticum aestivum. The sequence goes on along the minus strand of NC_057794.1, from coordinate 557,271,940 downwards.
CGTCTATAAGCAGGAGACCAGCTTGTTGGGGCCTTTAGGATTTTTTAGTTGGAGGTGGGTAAATAGCCTTGGTTCACACTCTCTGTTTCTCGGACTCAATTATTCGATTAATCAGGAGATCACCGTTGGCAAGGACCTTGATGGCAGAGAGGCTCTGTTTGCTATGGAAAACTGTGTCTACACGGCGAGCTCTAGGAGTTCGGGAGCAAACTCCCCTGATTGTCAATGATACATCCTGCAGCAAAAAGAAGGTGAGAATGAAAAAGGCATCCGGATTTACTTTGATCCTTGGATGTCTCAATTATGACAGGCAGTGATGTGGTTCAAGCCTTCAGGTTGATAGGTAATTGGGCTGTTGCACCGAAAGGGTGGAGTACTGGTGTCTCTGGATCACTGGTCGCTGAAGCGGGGCTGCAAATTGTGATGGTGTTGGATCATCTCTTCGAATGACTTTGTTGTCTTTGCTGCTGGTTCTGGATGGGTAGTTCTTTCTTTTGTTATGCATATTCCTTGTCAATTGGTCATCCTCGTCTATGTCACTCTTACTATGTAATAGTTGCTTCTGTTTAGAATGTCATTCTCGTCTGGATCACGAGAGTCTGAGCGCTACAGATGGGTGCGTTTTGGTGGTGTAGCAAGACTTCTTATGAACTATCATGTCTTGTTGTTTATGTCAGTAGTAGTCACTAGTCAGTGTTTGAATGTTGTATATATCGTTGTTTCGAACTGTTTATTATCTCGAACTACTGGTGGGCTAAATGAGGGCATCACCACTCTCCAGTGTTCAGAGTATATCTCATTTTTTCAAGTTATATAATTTGAGCTTAGTGTCTTTTTGATGATGTACACTTGTTTGGGCCAGTGAGGTGTCATTGAATATGGGCCGAGTAGTAACGCAATGCCAAACATGTCAATTATGACTCTCAGGCCGGGCTCTCAAAAGATCCTGAAAAAAAGGTCGGGCTCTCCAAAAAAGAAAGAATAAGGACTCTTAGGCCGACATGTGGGCGCCACCGGTGTTTTCGTCCGCTTGCGCGCCGAGAGCATATTGGCGCATGCTCGAAATTCATGCTACCTTTTCATCCCCAGTCTCCCACCCCTCCCCCACCTCTGGAATCTCGATTCCTACTCCAGTTCCCCCAAATCCCCCTCCTGTACTCCCTGTACTCAAGCGCACTATCATGTCGCTGGTCAATGCGGATCTCCGAGACGGAGATCCTGAGGTCCGTCCTGCCTTCGGTCGCTGCGTGCTGTCGCTCAACAGTGCCATGGCGGCGCTTGACGACCAGTTTGCCGACAAAGTGCTGATGGTAACCATCAACGGCGACTGGCCTCCCGTCTTGCCGGACGACCTTGTCAAAGCTCTTGGCATTATGCACGGCATCCAAATAAGTGACTTTCTCGTCGAAGTCTGTCCGCCACCGGCTAATTTCTTCGTCAGGTTCCGGACGACTTTTGACTATAGTCATGTGTTTGAATCTTCCACGCGTTTGTTCTGCGATGGCGCGCTGGTGAGCTTTGATCAGTGGCACCCAGGATGGGGCTCGGTGCCCTCTGAGCTTGAGTTTTTAACAAAGCTTACCTTCCACGGCATGCCTCGACATGCTTGGAATAGCGAGTCCATGAACGAGCTTATCAACGACCTTGGAGGTGAGATCGTAAGTATGTTTGTTCCTCCAGACAGATGGGTTCTGACGGTTATGGCATGGATGAAGAAGCCGTCCACCATACCGAAGGTGATTGGTGTTGAGATACCGGTGCAGGAACCGGGGTTTTACTATTGGTCGCCACCAAGGCCGCCGCGGACCATGTTAGGGATGTACCTGTATCGAGTGTTCGTGCATGTCAAAGAAGTGGTCAATCCATCAATCGAAGTGCTACCGCCGTCGCTGCTGCCAGGGTCCGTCGATGACGTCCATTACAGGAGTCAACGTCAGACTTTCCCCGTGTTGCTCGGAATGATGGATGGCATAGGGCCTATTCCATCGCACGGCGGAGGCCACTGCTTCTTTGGGAGAAGAGGCAGGGCTGGCTGCCTGGATGTGCTCTAATTTGAGGTAACAACTGAATCTTGTCAGATACTAGTTAAATCCGAGCTATGGGTGTGAAGCACTGATATGCCAGTACATTTGATTGTGACATGTTCTAATTTTGTACCTGAACTTTTTTTAGAAAGGGCTGTACGTCAACTTAATGTGCTAGCAGAACTTATTGTGTTGTGTGTCTGTTTTCTTTGCACAACATTCAAGATATTTCCCCGTCATTGATAAAGACGATGAACTGTTATGTACGACTTCGTTGGTTTCAACATAGCCCTTCTCGTAGCGATCCACTGCTTCCATCCTGATTGTGCCGCCTGCGTGAAATTTTTGTATGCAAGTTCAGTGTGCTATGATGTTCTATATGATCGTGTCAACTATATAAGTTTTTACTAAGCATCAGCAATGCATATGGCCGAAAGATGTATTTACGAGCATCGACCGATGGGTCTCTCTCTCTCTCTCTCTCTCACACACACACACGCGCGCACACGCACAAGTGGGACCCGTTGAATTATTTATTTGCTCGTGACAACTTTTAATTAGGTTCCACTGTAATCTAACTTTTTTCTTAAGTTATTAGATGAGCTCAGTGACTTCAAAAAGTTGTACAGAAGCCTTGTTTGGGCCTTTCCGGCATCGCTGAATGTGGGCTGAGTAACCATGTTAGGTTGTACTGTACTACACAGGCCTTTTTTCAACATCATCAATGCAACTGGGCCAACAGTTGTACACAATATCCGGGTCAACTTGTTATTCTCCGCCCCGCTAGGCTGCAAACTTTCCTAGGAGGTATGCATTAGGCTTAACAAGAAAATGGACTTTAAGAAATAATAAATGGGATGTAATTATAATAACTGGACAGTTACTATGCACCAAACACATAATTAGTTTGAAAAATATATTATTTTTGGAATTTGAAAATTTTAATTTCATTACTTGTTGCGCGCGCAATATTTCGTTGGATTTTAACGTAATAGAAGTTTATTTTGAAATTATATTTAACCTGACTAGAAATTTCAGATAAAAATATTTCGGATCCCATCAAAATGTGGGAATTTTTTTGAATTCTGTTTTGAGCGGTTGTTTGAAATTATTAATCGTTGTCCTAGCTAGAAGTTGGGCTATACTTTTAACAAACTGTAAATGGGCTGTAGTAAATTCCATTAGAATTAAAAAATGGGATATACATTCTTACAAATCACAAATGGGCTATATGTTCTCTGCCAAATCCGAGCTGTGGGCCTACTAAGTTGACGCGTACCAAGGGCTTTGTCAACTTAGTCAATATAAACGATTCTAGGTGTAGTGATCATACGATGTCCATCCAAAGGTCGTAGTGCTTCTTCAACCTCTGGTCTTCTTGCTCCAGCCGCCCAAAGCAGCGTCGGTCGTGTCGCGTGCTGCTGCCTCCCGTGGCCGGCTGTGATGCCGCGGAGGCCTCACCGCTGGCCAGGCCATCCCTCTACTCACCCACACCCCCTGGTATTCTGCGGCGACGACAGCCTCACACCGCAGCCGAACCAGTGAACCCTCGTACTCCTCTCCGCGCGGGCTTCCACTGCTGCGTCTTCTCCGGCTCCGTGTCGTCCCCTTCCTAGGCCTCGCCGTCGTCCAGACCACCGCCCTGGTGCTCTCGGCGCGGCGTGGTCTACGTGGTCAACGACCGACTTCCATTGGAACAGTACTGTACGTGGAGAGGCTGACAGCTGGGTCCAGGCGGCCGCAAGGAAGTGCCTCCTTATTACGCGCAAAATAATTATTCCTCCACCTGACAGTAGGGACCCACCGGACGGGCCACCTTATTTCGCGAAAAAAACATTCCCCTTGGCTACTGGGACCCACCAGACGGGCCAGCGTATTTCGCGAAAAAAATGTTCACCCTGCTGTCAGCTCGGACCCACCGGAAGTGCCTCCTTATTACGCACAAAAAAAAATTAATACTCCCCCTGCTAGCTGGGACCCACCATGGTGGGAGCCTGACTTGTGGGCCTACTAAGTTGACTGGGACGGGGGCCTTTGTCAACTTTAGTCAATATGAACGATTCTAGCTCCAGTGACCGTACGATGTCCATCCAACGGCCGTAGTGCTTCTTCAACCTCTGGTCTTCTTGCTCCAGCCGTCCAAAGCAGCGCCGGTCGTGCCGCATGCTCCTGCCTCTCGTGGCCGGCTGTGCTGCCACGGAGGCCTCACCACCCCCTACTATTCCCACCGCTGGCCAGGCCCTGCGGCGACGACAGCCTCACACCGCAGCCGAACCAGTGAGCCCTCGTACTCCTCTCCGCGCGGGCTTCCACTGCCACGTCTTCCCCGGCTCCCCGTCTTCCCCTTCCTAGGCCTCGCCGTCGTCCACCGCCCTGGTGCTCTCGGCGTGGCGTGATCAACATGGTCAAGGAACGACTTCCATCAGACGTGGACTGTACATGGAGAGGTTGACAGCTGGGTCCACGGCCGCAGCAAAGGAAGTGCCTCCTTATTACACGGAAAATAATGATTCCTCCACCTGACAGCTAGGACCCACCAGACAGGCCACTGTATTTCACGAAAAAAACGTTTGCCCCTGTCAGCTGGGACCCACCAGCTAAATCTTCGCATGCAAGGAAGTGCGTCCGGGCAAAAAAAAAACGATTCGCCCCTGACTGCTGGGACCCACCAGCTACATCTTCGCATGCAAGGAAGTGCGTCCGGGCAAGAAAAAACGATTCGCCCCCCTGACTGCTAGGACCCACCAGTTACATCTTCGCACGCAAGGAAGTGCCTGACAGTCGGGACCCGCCTGGTCGAAGCGTACGTAGTGTTGTCATTCTGGTCGCGAACGTGTACGTACATATATACTGGTGGATGTAGAGGAGCGCACGTGTCGTAGTAGAGGCATGTACGTGTCGTAGTAGAGGTGCGCATGTAGCATGTACATGTACGTACAGCGGACAGGGTGCAAGAAAGAAAATACGGCCACATATGTCACTACTAGGGAAAAGCCTAGCAGCAGCGCGGGTTTTGGGCCTATTAGCAGCACGGGGGCCGACGCTACTAATAAGGCGCTACAGCTAACGTATAGCAGCAGCGCGGGTGCCACCCGCGCTACTACTACGTCCGTTAGTAGTAGTGTGGGTAAAAACCCGCGCTACTACTAACCCGCGGAATTTTTTTTCAATTTTTTTGCACGAATTTTCAAATTTCTGAATTATATTAACCTCTAATCTCTAATCACCCTCATCGCTGCTCAATTTAATCTCTAATCACCCCTCATCATTCCAAATCATCTAACTTCCCGGACGGTCACCCATCCTCTCACTACTCCAGCCTGAGCACGCTTAACTTCCGGGTTCTATTCTCCCTTGATTCCAAGTCTGCACTTGTTGTTTTCCTGACAATAGTAAGATGTCAATCCTATTAACCCTCGGGAGTTTAGCTTGAGCATGAATTCACACATTTCGCTGTTTGAGTTTAAAACTATTGTTATAAAAAACAATAATTATTTAGTAACACTAATATTTCTTGAATAAGGAGTTTGACCACATTTTGACCAAAGTTTGACCACAGTTTGACCAGATTTGACCAAAATTAAAAAACTGAAATAATTATTTAGTAACACTAATATTCTTGAATAATTATTTAGTAACACTAATACTTCTTGAATAAGTAGTTTGACCACAGTTTGACCAGATTTGACCAAAATTTAAAAAACTGAAATTTGAGCATAACTTTTTTTCCTTTTAGAATTTTAGGATTCTAAAAATTTGTAAACAGGCCATAGGCGGTCTCCATCATATGCGGATTTTCGTGCTGAACATTTTGATATATTATACGTTTTTTTCTGACATCGTATGCAAAAGTTATAGCCGTTTTACATTTTCACTACACTTTTTGCAAAACATGTCCAAATTTAAGTTTTTAAATTTTCCTAACTAGTAGATGTAGCAACATAACTACATCTCGAAGAATTTTAATTTTTGAAACATTTTGATATATTATACATTTTTTTCTAACATCGTATGCAAAAGTTATAGCCGTTTTACATTTTCCCTACACTTTTTGCAAAACATGTCCAAATTTAAGTTTTTAAATTTTCCTGACTAGTAGATGTAGTAAAATAACTACATCTCGAAGGATTTTAAT
>NC_057794.1:557264808-557265563 GCF_018294505.1 Triticum aestivum | reverse complement strand
GGGGTAGAGTTTCAAAATGGGACCTTTAGTAGTAGCAAGGGATTTTACCCCTCGCTACTACTGTGGCATGTCCCGGAGGGGCACGGTTGAGACCTCTTAGTAGTAGCGAGGGGTAAAAACTTAGTAGTAGCGCGGGTTTATAACCCTTGCTACTACTATGGCATGGCCTAAGGGCATGGTAGAGACCGCTTAGTAGTAGCGAGGGGTAAAAACCAGCGCTACTGCTATCAACTTAGTAGTAGCAAGGGTTAAAAACCCGCGCTACTACTATGGCATGTCCCGGGGGGCACGGTAGAGACCGCTTAGTAGTAGCGAGGGTAAAAAACCAGCGCTACTGCTATCAACTTAGTAGTAGCGAGGGTTAAAAACCCGCGCTACTGCTACTTAGCAGCAGCGCCTGATTTTAAAGCGCGCCGCTGGTAAGATTCTGTGTATAGGCTTTTCCCTAGTAGTGTGTGTACATACGGGCGGGGTCTCGAACGCCTACTCGCACATACGTACGACCAGGGCTCATGTACATGGCTGGATCGGAACAGAGAAACAGCATCGTTATCGTGTTCATGGGGAGGCAACGGAATGCGTCATGTTCATGGGGAGGCAACAGAATGCGTCGTGTTCATCGGGAGGCAACCGGCTGGGTCGGAACGGAATGCGTTGTTGTGTTCATCGGGAGGGCTTGGACGGAACAGGCGATGGAAATGAGGCCTGGTGTGCCGCACAACGGAGGAAACAGCCTTGTGTTCGACCGGCCACAT
>NC_057794.1:557259079-557264625 GCF_018294505.1 Triticum aestivum | reverse complement strand
CAAAACGGAGGAAATGGACCTCCTACGGTCAAAACAGGGGTCCTGTTGACCGGGAGGGGTGTGGCGTACCACAAAACGGAGGAAACGGACCTCCTACGGTCGAAACAGGGGTCCTGTTGATTGGGAGGGGTGTGGCGTACCGCAAAACGGACTTGTGTTGGAGCGCTACGGTCGAAACGGGGGTCCTGTTCATCGAGAGGGGTGTGGTGTACCGCAAAACGGGACTCCACGGGATACTGTTCATCTCCACCGTCGACCTCCTCCAGCCTCCACCGTGCGCTACTCCACCGGCTACTGTTCAACCACCCCTCCACTGTCTACTGTTCATCCAGCCCTCCACACCACGGGGTCCTGTTCGACCACCCCTCCACAAGCACCCCTCCACCGTCTACTGTTCATCCAGCCCTCCACCACACCACGGGGTCCTGTTCATCTAGAGGCAACGCCACCGCTCACTGTTCATCCACCCCCCCCCTCCCCGCTACGCTCACTGTTCATCCCAGAGGCAGCATCGATCGGCTTCAGTTAGAAGCAGTAGCGACGGAATCGCTCGATCGGGTTCAGTTAACAGCCATCGATCAATCGCTCGGGTTCAGTAACGCGTAGCCTGCAGTGCAATCGCTCGGGTTCAGTTAGAGCCCAACGCCTCGCTCGGGTTCAGTTAGAGCCAACGCCTCGCACACACGCGCGTACGTGTACGAGAGAAACGTGCATCGCTCGGCCCCCGACCTCCCACCATAACCGGGAACTCCCCGAAATTTTTCTCACCCTCGCTTCTACCATGGTTTTTTCCGTCATGGATGGCCCAAAGAATGTCATGCAACTGCATCTCCGGCCAGCCCAGGACGAAAAGCCCATTTTCTGTCATGATTTTTTGTCATAGAAGTAGGAGCCCACCACATCTATGATAATACCGGGTTTTGTCACAATTATCGTCATAGAAGTGTCATATGTATGACATAATTTTTTTTCGTTCGGCCCAAAATGTCACGGATGTGTCTTTTTTTGTAGTGTATATAGTAGTGGCGCATCATGTGTTAGTGCGCCATTAGTGTGATAGACACTAATGGCGCACCACACCCATGGTGCGCCACTACTAACATATTTTTTTCCAAAAATACTAATGGCGCACCAGGGCACATTGCGCCATTACTAGTTTTAACTAGTAATGGCGCACCACTCACCCCGTGCACCACTACTATCATTTTTTTTGCAAAACTACTAATGGCGCACCACTAGCTGGTGCGCCATTAGTAACCTGGGACCAGCTAGATATTTTGGACAGCCACGTACACACTCACTTTCCTCACTTCATTCTCTCCACCTCCTCCTCCAAGCTTGTCTCAGCTGCCTCCTCCTCCTCACCTCATTTGCACCATAGATTCATCGAAATTAAGTGGTTAAATTACCTTTTTTGACAGGTAAGTAAGGGGAAAGCTTTCTTTATGTTGTAGATCTACTTTGTTTCTCCCTCCAACAACGTGCACATGCACTTTTTATGGCCTAGCTAGATCTATGTATGTTTGTGGTGTTGCATATGTTTGTGGTGTTGCATATATGTTTGTGTTTGCAGGTACCGGTATTTGAAATGCGATAGTTGCCAATATTTTGCCGGAATGTTGATTCATTTCTGTTTCAGCGAGAATTTTGGCACTATGCATTCTTTTTGGTCCTATTTTTAGGGAAAGTCATGCCAATTTTTTTCTTGGTTCTAAAATATCATTTTGCTCTACCCCGCAGGCGACCATGGTCCGCACGATGACCGAAGGCATTGTGAATAGGTTTTTGAGCTCCGCGAAGGCCAAGATGCTTCAAAAGAATGAGACGGAGATAAGATGTCCATGTCGAAGATGCAAGCTGAAGAGCCTTATTGCGGACCCAGATTTTGGGCAGGTGCGGGGCCACATTCTCTTGCGTGGTTTCATGGATGGCTATCGGTGGCAAGGTGATGAAGATGACTATGAAGTTCTCCATGGGGGCCGAGCAAGAAATGAGGAAGGGCAGCAAGATAACCACCGCGGCGAGGGCGGGCGAGAAGACGAAGAATCTCCAGGACATGATCACGACGGTGATGCTGTACACAGTCATCATGTAGAAGATGCTAGACATGATGATGAGGAAGATCAAGACGAAGGGCATGATCATGAAGATGAAGATGCCAGAGCAGACGACGATGGACCATCGATGGGCTGGGTGCAGGACCCGCATATTCAAGAGCTGCTTCTCAAGCAAATGGATAACGCAAGAGCTGCCGCCCGAGAGAAAGCCAAGTTGGATCAACTGGAGATAGATGCGGTTACTCCATTGTATGAAGGATGCAGGCCCGAGGATACCCGCCTGAAAGTAACGCTAATGGCTCTGGAGATGAAGGTAAAACACAAAATGACCGACGCATGCTTCGACGAGAACATGTCATTCTGGCATGAATGTCTTCCCAAGGGGAACAAGTGCCCGACCAGTTTCGAGGAGGCGAAGAAAATTGTGTGTCCTCTGGATTTACCGCACGTGAAATACCATTTGTGCATTGACAATTGCCTCATTTATTGGGAAGAGCACGCGGAGTCTACCATATGTCCGGTGTGCGGCGTCACTCGATACAAGAAGAGGAAGAAAGCTCCTCGAAAAGTGGTGTGGCACTTTCCGATCACTCCTCATCTGCAGCGGTATTTCATGGACCCTAAGGTAGCAAAGCTCCTACGTTGGCACGCGGATAGGGAGGAGAAGAAGCGAGAAGATGACGCAAATGATCCGGAGATAAATAAAAAAGACAAGATGCTGAGTCACCCTAAGGATGGGAGCCAGTGGCAAGCGTTGAACTTCAAACACCCAGAATTTGGGAACGATCCAAGGAACATCATGTTGGGCGCGAGCACCGATGGAGTCAATCCGTTTGGCAGCCAGAGAAGCACATATAGCACCTGGCATGTGTTTGTGTGGATGTACAACCTTCCCCCTGGTTGTGCATGAAGAGGAAGTACATTCACATGAGTATGCTAATTGAAGGGCCAAAACAACCAGGGAACGCCATCAATCTGTATCTGGGGCTGCTAAAAGAGGAGCTAGACACGCTGTGGAAAACGCCAGCCAATACATGGGACGCTGCAGAGAAAGAATATTTCCCTATGAGAGCCGCACTGCTCACGACGGTGCAGGACTATCTCAGTTACGGATATGTCGCGGGGCATGTGGTCCATGGATTTTCTGGATGCGTCAGGTGCATGGATGACACAACGTATCGCCAGCTAGATAGAGATCCCGGGTCTTCGAAAACCGTGTTCATGGGACATCGAGGGTGGCTTCGCGATGATGACCCGTGGAGAAAATGCAAGGATCTGTTCGACGGTGAAACCGAACCCCGAGGACGCCCGCGTACGATGAGCGGCGAGGAAATAGATGAGCTGTTGAAAAATTGGAAAGATTGTCCACTGCCGGGAAAGAAGCAAAAGGCGCCAGAGCCGGGAAAGAAGTGAAAGGCGCCAGAGCCGCTGCTGAAGGTATGGAAAATGAGGTCTGTTTTCTGGGACTTGCCATACTGGAAGATCCACTGTGTGCCTCACAGCCTTGATGTCAAGCATATCACGAAGAACGTGTGCGAGAGTCTGCTTGGTACCCTACTCAACATGCCAGAGAGGACCAAAGATGGGCCGAAAGCAAGGGCAGACTTGAAATCCATGGGCATCAGGGAGGAGCTTCACGCTAATGATGATGATGATGATGAGACGAAGCAGGACACGAAAATTCGTCGCAAAGGCAAAAAGGCCAAGAAGACCGGAAATGACTTCCCTCCTGCGTGCTTCACTCTAAGTCAGGAGGAGATCGATCAGTTTTTCACCTGCCTCGTAGGAGTAAAACTTCCTTACGGTTATGCGGGGAAAATAAGAAGATACCTAGACTCAGCGAAGCAGAAGTTTGGAGGGATGAAGTCTCACGACTGTCACGTGCTGATGACGCAGATACTTCCAGTTGCAATCCGTGGGATCATGGACGCGCACGTCCGTGAAACACTATTTGGCCTATGCAACTGTTTCGACGTCATCTCTCGGAAGTCGGTTGGCGTGAGTCAACTCAAAAGGCTACAGGAAGAGATCGTAGTGATACTATGTGAGCTTGAGATGTACTTCCCGCCTGCATTCTTCGACGTTATGGTGCATCTGCTAGTCCATATCGTGGAGGATATCATCCAACTCGGGCCAACGTTCCTACACAGAATGATGTCGTTCAAAAGGATGAATGGTGTCATCAAAGGATACATTCGCAACATGTCACGTCCAGAGGGAAGCATAGCCAGGGGCTTTCTGACCGAAGAGTGCATCTCCTACTGCATGAATTATCTAGGCATCGAGAACCCTGTTGGTCTGCCCGTCAACGGGCACGTCGGCAGGTTCGCTGGATGGGGTCACCGTGAGGGTCGCCGCGAAATGCATGTCGACTTCAAGGGTCGACTCGCCGACTTTGAAAGAGCAAATCTAGTCGCGCTACAACACATAGACGTGGTCGATCCTTGGGTGGTAGAGCACAAAACCTTTATTGAGAAGACGTACAATGACCAAGGCCAACAGAGGACGGACGGAGATATAATCAAAGAGCACAACTCATGTTTCACGCGTTGGTTCAAGCAGAAGCTTCTGTCGTACCCTTTACATGAGGATTCTTCCGCAGAAGAACAACTCATATTCGCCTTGTCACAGGGCTCCGAGCACAACCTGATGACCTATGAGGCGTACGATATCAACGGCTACACATTCTACACCGAGAACAAGGACATGAAGAGCGATGGTTATCAGAACTCCGGGGTAACGATGGAATCCTACACCGGTAACGACAAGGATAGATACTACGGAAGGATCGAGGAGATCTGAGAGCTGAGCTACGCTGGAGAGAAGGTCCCGATGTTCCGTGTCAGATGGGCCAAGAGCGTCCTAAAATAAGACCGGTATTTAACCACCATGGTTATACCCGAAGCCAAATCCAAGACCGCGGGCGCAAACGTCACCGCGAAAAATGAGCCATGGGTACTGGCTTCCCAAGTGGACCAATGCTTCTTCATTACCGACCCGTCAAAGCCCAGTCGTGTTGTCGTGAGGAGAGGCAAAAGGAAGATCATCGGAATGGATGGAGTCTCCAATGAGCAAGACTTTGACAAGTACGGTGACCCAAAGATGGAACATGATGACGATGATGAAGTAGCAGCATACACCACAAGAAGAAGTAGGACCACCCTACCTAAAGGACGTCCGTTCAAGAGAAGAACTCCATTTACGAAAAATAAGGGCAAGAAGATTGTGAACATATAGCTAGCTAAGATCGATTGTATTTAAATTGTAGCCTTCATTTCTCGATTGTATTTCTGCATATTGAAACGATATTTCTTCTGTTCTAGTGTCCTCATGAATATTTATTTATGTTTAGTGATGATATTTTTTCATATTCAATATGAAAAAATATTGAATATTCATGAGGACCCTCGATCTCGATCCCCCTCCATCTCGATCGCTATCCCCCTCACCGCCGCCGACCCCCCGCACCCTCCCCCGCCGCCGACGACC
>NC_057794.1:556511800-556519300 GCF_018294505.1 Triticum aestivum | reverse complement strand
CCCTGCAATCAAATAGATTGTCCCAAGGGCGCCATATTCTAGGAGCCCAAGTTATGCTATTGAAAATTCGTTCCTCTAGCAGTTCCGGTTTGAGCATTCCGTTCCCTTTTTCAAACTCCACTTCTTTTCATATAGCAATCCCTGATCAAAGAGAGAACAATATCCATTTCAAAACATTTCTAACAGATTCCTTAGTTCGGACCGACGAAGTAATGTCACTCGACTATTATCAACCTGACTGCAATCTTTTTCTGTCGGTAAGGATTGCACCAGAGCACCTTCTACTTCTAATAGGCCATGATCTATAGATAGAGAAGAATCATTCTGAGCGAGTACATAAGAAGCGATCCACTTTTTTTCATCGGTTCCAGGGGAAGACCAAAGATCTTGCGCGGCAGGTCCGCCAGAAAAACTCAAAAGAGAAAGAAGTCTCGTTAATCTCTTCATGCTCGTTCCAAGTTCGAAGTACCTTTTGGCCAAAGAAAAACCCGCTTCCTGACACGATTGCCTCTTTATCTTTATATAGATAGATTCTATGGGGTTATTACTTAGTAAGTCTATTTTGTACAAGAGCCCCTCCTATCTGATAGAAAAGGGTCCCATGATCCCGAGCCGATCTTACCTTGGCTCGCAAACCCCAAGTTTGTCTATGAAGAGCTAATCTAATTGTATTTTTTTCTAGAATGGATTTCTTATGTGGAATACTAATGGATAGGGCTTCGTTGCTAAGTGCTACAAGATCTAGTGCACTGGAACTCGTGGTTATGGACCCGAATCCTTTAGTATGGAACATTGTCTTTTCCAAGGAAAAACCCCTAGTATATGAAAGAATGAAAAGGTGCTTTCGTTCTTGTGGAATAAGAAGCCCTCGTACCTTAATGAAAGGAAAATCGTAATTTTTCGTTAGGTATTTGACCAAATAGGATCGTCCAGTTCCTACAGAACCTATCACTAAAATACCCGATAGGGCTAAGCGGAACGAAAAGGGTTTTCCATGAGATGGTAAATGAAAACGATTAGTCCCACACGAGGTTTGGGAATAAGTGATTGTCTGATAATGAGCAAGGAATATACGTCTTTCTGCTAAAGAGGATCTATTAAACTCATAATTCATTAGATCCTTGTTATCAATGCCAACTAGGTATCATAAGTAAATGGATCCCGGTTGTTCAATCCTTTGATAACCAAGGTCATTCTTTGCTACAGAGAAATGATCACTATGAGTCAGACTCAATAGAATTGGATCCATTCCAAATAGCGAGAATTAGGATTCTTGATCCCTCTCAATCTCTCTTTCAATTCGAGGATCCAGAGAGGTGTTTTCATAGTCATCTCCGAATATTTGCCATCTCGGAATATTTTCGATTTCATTTTTCTATGATATGTCTTTCTATATGAAAATTGGTTATTTACGATGTACGATGATCCCTGTTAAGCATCCATGGCTGAATGGTTAAAGCGCCCAACTCATAATTGGTAAATTTGCGGGTTCAATTCCTGCTGGATGCACACGAACGGGAACATTCCATAAGTCTATTGGAACTGGCTCTCTATCCATGGAATCTCATCCATCATCCATACATAACGAATTGGTATGGTATATTCATACCATAACATAAGAACAATAAGAACTCGAATTCTTATCGATACTGGAACTCAGAGCATAGGAGGGAAAGTCGATTTATGGATGGAATCAAATACGCAGTATTTACAGAAAAAAGTCTTCGTTTATTGGGAAAGAATCAATATACTTTTAATGTCGAATCGGGATTCACTAAGACAGAAATAAAGCATTGGGTCGAACTCTTGTTTGGTGTTAAGGTGGTAGTTGTGAATAACCATCGACTACCTGGAAAAGGTAGAAGAATAGGACCTATTCTGGGCCATACAATGCATTACAGACGTATGATCATTACCCTTCAACCGGGTTATTCTATTCCACTTCTAGATAGAGAAAAAAACTAAAGGAGAATACTTAATAATACGGCGAAACATTTATACAAAACACCTATCCCGAGCACACGCAAGGGAACCGTAGACAGGCAAGTGAAATCCAATCCACAAAATAATTTGATCCATGGACGGCACCGTTGTGGTAAAGGTCGTAATTCCAGAGGAATCATTACCGCAAGGCATAGAGGGGGAGGTCATAAGCGCCTATACCGTAAAATAGATTTTCGACGGAATCAAAAAGACATATCTAGTAGAATCGTAACCATAGAATACGACCCTAATCGAAATGCATACATTTGTCTCATACACTATGGGGATGGTGAGAAGAGATATATTTTACATCCCAGAGGGGCTATAATTGGAGATACTATTGTTTCTGGTACAAAAGTTCCTATATCAATGGGAAATGCCCTACCTTTGAGTGCGGTTTGAACTATTGATTTACGTAATTGGAAGTAACCAATTAGGTTTACGACGAAACCTAGAAATCGATCACTGATCCAATTTGACTACCTCTACGGGATAGACCTCAACAGAAAACTGTTGAGTAACGGCAGCAAGTGATTGAGTTCAGTAGTTCCTCATAGAAAATTATTGGCTCTAGACATATGGTAATATGGAGAAGACAAAATTGTTTGAAGCACGCACAGAACCGGAAGCGCCCCTTGTTTCAAAGAGAGGAGGACGGGTTATTCACATTTAATTTGATGGTCAGAGGCAAATTGAAAGCTAAGCAGTGGTAATTAAGACCCCCGGGGGAAAATAGGGATGTCTCCTACGTTACCCATAATATGTGGAAGTATCGACGTAATTTCATAGAGTCATTCGATCTGAATGCTACATGAAGAACATAAGCCAGATGACGGAACGCAGAGACCTAGGATGTAGAAGATCATAACATGAGCGATTCGGCAGATTTGGATTCCTTTCCTATATATCCACTCATGTGGTACTTCATCATATGATTCATATAAGATCCATCTGTCTAGAGATCGTCATATACATCTAGAAAGCCGTATGCTTTGGAAGAAGCTTGTACAGTTTGGGAAGGGGTTTTTTGAGAGAAAAGAAGAATCTCCTTCAACCGATATGCCCTTAGGCACGGCCATGCATAACATAGAAATCACACGTGGAAGGGGTGGGCAATTAGCTAGAGCAGCAGGTGCTGTAGCGAAACTCATTGCAAAAGAGGGTAAATCGGCCACTTTAAGATTACCATCTGGGGAGGTCCGTTTAGTATCCCAAAACTGCTTAGCAACAGTCGGACAAGTGGGTAATGTTGGGGTGAACCAAAAAAGTTTGGGTAGAGCCGGATCTAAGTGTTGGCTAGGTAAACGCCCCGTAGTAAGAGGGGTAGTTATGAACCCTGTGGACCACCCCCATGGGGGCGGTGAAGGGAAAGCTCCCATTGGTAGAAAAAAACCCACAACCCCTTGGGGTTATCCTGCGCTTGGAAGAAGAACTAGGAAAAGGAAAAAATATAGCGATAGTTTTATTCTTCGTCGCCGTACGTAAATAGGAATATGGAAAATTGCATTTTTGGAATTTGCAATAATGCGATGGGCGAACGACGGGAATTGAACCCGCGCATGGTGGATTCACAATCCACTGCCTTGATCCACTTGGCTACATCCGCCCCTTATCCAGCTAAAGGATTTTTTTCTTTTTTCCATTGATCATTATTCTATTTATTCTGACCTCCGTACTTCGATCGAGATATTGGACATAGAATGCCACTCTTTAAAAAGGAAAAAAGGAGTAATCAGCTGTGACACGAAAAAAAACGAATCCTTTTGTAGCTCATCATTGATTGGCAAAGATAGAAAAGGTCAATATGAAGGAGGAGAAAGAAACAATAGTAACGTGGTCCCGGGCATCTAGCATTCTACCCACAATGGTTGGCCATACAATCGCGATTCATAATGGAAAGGAACATATACCTATTTACATAACAAATCCTATGGTAGGTCGCAAATTGGGGGAATTCGTGCCTACTCGGCATTTCACGAGTTATGAAAATGCAAGAAAGGATACTAAATCTCGTCGTTAACTGAATTCTGAATAGAAAGATTAAGAAGAAAAAAAAGATTCAAAATAAAGACAGAAATACCCAATATCTTGTTCTAGCAAGATATTGGGTATTTCTGTCTTTTCTTTCTTCAAAAATTCTTATATGTTAGAAGAAAAACCTTATCCATTAATAGATGGAACTTCAACAGCAGCTAAGTCTAGAGGGAAGTTGTGAGCATTACGTTCGTGCATTACTTCCATACCAAGGTTAGCACGGTTGATGATATCAGCCCAAGTATTAATAACGCGACCTTGACTATCAACTACAGATTGGTTGAAATTGAAACCATTTAGGTTGAAAGCCATAGTACTAATACCTAAAGCAGTGAACCAGATTCCTACTATAGGCCAAGCAGCCAAGAAGAAGTGTAAAGAACGAGAGTTGTTGAAACTAGCATATTGGAAGATTAATCGGCCAAAATAACCATGAGCAGCCACAATATTATAAGTTTCTTCCTCTTGACCAAATTTGTAACCCTCATTAGCAGATTCATTTTCAGTAGTTTCCCTGACCAAACTAGAGGTTACCAAGGAACCATGCATAGCACTGAATAGGGAACCGCCGAATACACCAGCTACACCTAACATGTGGAATGGATGCATAAGGATGTTGTGCTCTGCCTGGAATACAATCATAAAGTTGAAAGTACCAGAGATTCCTAAAGGCATACCATCAGAAAAGCTTCCTTGACCAATAGGGTAAATCAAGAAAACAGCAGTAGCAGCTGCAACAGGAGCTGAATATGCAACAACAATCCAAGGACGCATACCCAGACGGAAACTAAGTTCCCACTCACGACCCATATAACAAGCTACACCAAGTAAGAAGTGTAGAACAATTAGCTCATAAGGACCACCATTGTATAACCACTCATCAACAGATGCAGCTTCCCAAATTGGGTAAAAGTGCAATCCGATCGCCACAGAAGTAGGGATATGTGACGCCCCCGATTTAATCGTACACTAATCATGCACGCAAATGTGTACGATCAAGATCAGGGACTCACGGGAAGATATCACAACACAACTCTACAAATAAAATAAGTCATACAAGCATCATAATACAAGCCAGGGGCCTCGAGGGCTCGAATACAAGTGCTCGATCATAGACGAGTCAGCGGAAGCAACAATATCTGAGTACAGACATAAGTTAAACAAGTTTGCCTTAAGAAGGCCAGCACAAACTGGGATACAGATCGAAAGAGGCGCAGGCCTCCTGCCTGGGATCCTCCTAACTACTCCAGGTCGTCGTCAGCGGGCAACACGTAGTAGTAGGCACCTCCGGTGTAGTAGGGGTCGTCGTCGACGGTAGCGTCTGGCTCCTGGACTCCAGCATCTGGTTGCGACAACCAGAAAGAAGGAAAGGGGGAAAAAAGGGGGGAGAAAGCAACCGTGAGTACTCATCCAAAGTACTCGCAAGCAAGGAACTACACTACAAATGCATGGGTATATGTGTAAGGAGGCCATATCAGTGGACTGAACTGCAGAATGCCAGAATAAGAGGGGGATAACTAATCCTGTCGAAGACTACGCTTCTGGTCACCTTCGTCTTGCAGCATATAGAAGAGAGTAGATTGTAGTCATCCAAGTAGCATCTCCAAGTAGCATCGCATAGCATAATCCTACCCGGCGATCCTCCCCTCGTCGCCCTGCGGAAAAGCGATCACCGGGTTGTCTGTGGAACTTGAAAGGGTGTGTTTTATTAAGTATCCGGTTCTAGTTGTCATAAGGTCAAGGTACAACTCCAAGTCGTCCTGTTACCGAAGATCACGGCTATTCGAATAGATTAACATCCCTGCAGGGGTGCACCACATAGCCCAACACGCTCGATCCCATTTGGCCGGACACACTTTCCTGGGTCATGTCCGGCCTCGGAAGATCAACACGTCGCAGCCCCACCTAGGCTCAACAGAGAGGCCAGCACGCCGGTCTAAACCTAAGCGCGCAGGGGTCTGGGCCCATCGCCCTGAGCACACCTGCACGTTGCGTACGCGGCCGGTGAGCAGACCTAGCAACCTCCATTACAAAGGAAGTTGCGTTAACGCAGTCCAACCCGGCGCGCGCCGCTCCGTCGCTGACGTCTGAAGTGCTTCGGCTGATACCACGACGTCGGGATACCCATAACTACTCCCACGTAGATGGTTAGTGCGTATAGGCTCGTAGCCAGACTCAGATCAAATACCAAGATCTCGTTAAGCGTGTTAAGTATCCGCGAACGCCGAACAGGGCCAGGCCCACCTGTCTCCTAGGTGGTCTCAACCTGCCCTGTCGCTCCGCCACAAAGTAACCGTCGGGGACCATCGGGAACCCAGGCCCACCTCTACCGGGATGGAGCCACCTGTCCTTTCAGCCCCCAACTCCGTACAGTATCACAGGTAATGTAACAGTGTAAAGTATATAGTATATGCTCGTGATCACCTCCCGAAGTGATCACGGCCCAGTAGTATAGCATGGCAGACGGACAAGAGTGTAGGGCCACTGATGGAACACTAGCATCCTATACTAAGCATTTAGGGTTGCGGGTAAGGTATCAATGACTGTAGCAGCAAAGACAGGCTATGCATCAGAATAGGATTAACGAAAAGCAGTAACATGCTACACTACTCTAATGCAAGCAGTATAGATTAGAATAGGCGATATCTGGTGATCAAAGGGGGGGCTTGCCTGGTTGCTCAGACAAGGAGGGGTCGTCGGTGACGTAGTCGTACTCGGTGGCATCAGCGTCGGTCTCGTAGTCTACCGGAGAGAAGAGGGGGAAGAATAATGAATACAGAGCAAACAAAGCATCACAAAATATAACAAGGCAATACGCGGTGTTCGGTGTGCCCTAACGCGGTAGTAGGTGATACCGGTGAAGGGGGGAAAACCCCCGGGAAAGTATTCCCGATGTTTCGTGTTTTCGGGCAGATGAACCGGAGGGGGAAAGTTGCGTGTTCGGTATGCTAGGGGTGTGTGGCGGACGAACGGGCTGCGTAACCGGATTCGTCTCGTCGTTCTGAGCAACTTTCATGTTGAAAATATTTTAATCCGAGTTACGGATTAAAAGATATGATTTTTAAAAGATTTTAACAATTTTGGAATTTAATTATTTATTTAATTAATTCGAAAAAATGTATTTATGACGCCAGCATGATGTCATGCTGACGTCAGCAGTCAACGGGGGTTGACTGAGTCAACCCTGACATGTGGGTCCAGTGGGACCCACCTGTCATTCACTAATTAAATTAATTAGGGTTTAGGTTAATCTAATTACAGTTTAATTAAACTTAACTAGTTAATTAATTTAATTAAACCGGATTAATTAACTTAATTAATTCATTAGTTAATTAATTAATAATTAATTTTATTAATCATCATTTTTTTTATTTAATAATTTTATTTAATCATTTTTAATTTTATTAATTATATTTATCGTTTTTATTTATTTTATTATTTATTTATTATTATTATTATTTTTTTAACAGAAACGTTCTGGGG
>NC_057794.1:556508701-556510052 GCF_018294505.1 Triticum aestivum | reverse complement strand
CTATTCGAATAGATTAACTTCCCTGCAGGGGTGCACCACATAGCCCAACACGCTCGATCCCATTTGGCCGGACACACTTTCCTGGGTCATGCCCGGCCTCGGAAGATCAACACGTCGCAGCCCCACCTAGGCTCAACAGAGAGGCCAGCACGCCGGTCTAAACCTAAGCGCGCAGGGGTCTGGGCCCATCGCCCTGAGCACACCTGCACGTTGCGTACGCGGCCGGTGAGCAGACCTAGCAACCTCCATTACAAAGGAAGTTGCGTTAACGCAGTCCAACCCGGCGCGCGCCGCTCCGTCGCTGACGTCTGAAGTGCTTCGGCTGATACCACGACGTCGGGATACCCATAACTACTCCCACGTAGATGGTTAGTGCGTATAGGCTCGTAGCCAGACTCAGATCAAATACCAAGATCTCGTTAAGCGTGTTAAGTATCCACGAACGCCGAACAGGGCCAGGCCCACCTGTCTCCTAGGTGGTCTCAACCTGCCCTGTCACTCCGCCACAAAGTAACCGTCGGGGACCGTCGGGAACCCAGGCCCACCTCTACCGGGATGGAGCCACCTGTCCTTTCAGCCCCCAACTCCGTACAGTATCACAGGTAATGTAACAGTGTAAAGTATATAGTATATGCTCGTGATCACCTCCCGAAGTGATCACGGCCCAGTAGTATAGCATGGCAGACGGACAAGAGTGTAGGGCCACTGATGGAACACTAGCATCCTATACTAAGCATTTAGGGTTGCGGGTAAGGTATCAATGACTGTAGCAGCAAAGACAGGCTATGCATCAGAATAGGATTAACGAAAAGCAGTAACATGCTACACTACTCTAATGCAAGCAGTATAGATTAGAATAGGCGATATCTGGTGATCAAAGGGGGGGCTTGCCTGGTTGCTCAGACAAGGAGGGGTCGTCGGTGACGTAGTCGTACTCGGTGGCATCAGCGTCGGTCTCGTAGTCTACCGGAGAGAAGAGGGGGAAGAATAATGAATACAGAGCAAACAAAGCATCACAAAATATAACAAGGCAATACGCGGTGTTCGGTGTGCCCTAACGCGGTAGTAGGTGATACCGGTGAAGGGGGGAAAACCCCCGGGAAAGTATTCCCGATGTTTCGTGTTTTCGGGCAGATGAACCGGAGGGGGAAAGTTGCGTGTTCGGTATGCTAGGGGTGTGTGGCGGACGAACGGGCTGCGTAACCGGATTCGTCTCGTCGTTCTGAGCAACTTTCATGTTGAAAATATTTTAATCCGAGTTACGGATTAAAAGATATGATTTTTAAAAGATTTTAACAATTTTGGAATTTAATTATTTATTTAATTAATTCGAAAAAATGTATTTATGACG
>NC_057794.1:556502173-556506587 GCF_018294505.1 Triticum aestivum | reverse complement strand
GTCTTGGCTTCCCTTTCGAAGAGGTTGATCCCTTTCGTTGATGTCTTCATTTCACTGCTTCAAGTCACCATGATCAATTTGTCATCCTTTCTTCGGGATCTCCATCGTACTTACGAATAGGAAAGGGGCAGCTCTACAACGATAGGATGTTACAAGGGAAAATCTTCTGGGGGTTTCCCAAGTATGAACATATGAGTAATCTCTCGAGTTGAACAAATGAAACTCATCGAGAGCAAAGTAAAACGGTGCAATAAGAGGTTCCAGGTGGATAGATAGTTGCTCGAAGTCTGAACCAGAGTGAGAAAGGGTTTCAGAGCAGCGAGAATAAGTGTTGCGTCTGATACCAGATTAGAGCATTAGGAAGGTGGCCCGTGAATTAAATACGAAGCCAAGCGCGAGGAATAACTTCGACAACAGGGTGTATAGGAGAGTCAGGTTTCGATCCTATGGAACTGTGGGTTATGGGCCCACCAGGTGGTTAAAAGTTGGAAGGGTGGAGACGTCTTGCGTGATCATGCAAGCAAGGCAAGGCAGAGGCTAGCCTGTCGATTATGTCGGCAACAACGACGGTACCAAGGGCGAGGGACGAAGAGAACCATTTTCCTGCTCGTCGAACGAGGCGGACCAATAGGCAAGGTTCTCGTCCATCGGTGGTTACCGGAATGTCATCAACAATAGTAATAGGGTCTTACTTACAGAGTGGTACAACGAGGTGCTTACCTAAGCAGGGGATTATCACTGCTTAGATTGAGGTGAAGAAGGGTCAAACAGACCCCTGGAAAGGAAAATGTGATCATTAGGTTAAACAGAACAATGGAAAGGAAAAATGTGTTTAAACACATATTTCGGGGGTATATCCTTCCCAAGGATAAGCAGAGCATGATATCCATGATAGGATATAATGTAGAAAACCCTTTAGGTAAGGGGAGAGAAATTTTCATGACATTGCCCATACAACGGTGTTTGGGTAATTGAGCAAGAAACATTTAGCATTGGGCTTCAAATGGTCTTGTTGAAATTCGGAGTACCATAGACATGCTTCGAGATAGTATTGACATGGTCATCAGGTGAAGATCAGACTTTGGAAACACAAAGGATCCATCAGGAACTTGTAGAATAAGTCTTACAACTTCCTCAGGAAGAAAGGTTGTCCTTGCAAAAGAAATTATAACGATAGGTCCTCCACCCAGGGGGGGGGGGTGCTAGGCATGACATCATGTTACCGGGTCACGTAGAGATCAATGTTACAACTCTTGGATATATGTCCCAACCATCATATCTGACCGAGATTCAGATCCGGTTGGTGTCAGGATACCTCAGACTTAGGATACCTGAGAAGAAAAGGTGCAACGCAAATTGACGAGATGACATTGTAAGATTCTCGGGGAAATGAACTATGAAGTGATTTCCGTTATCAAGAGTCCATCATTAACCCAAGGAGAGGACAAGGAGGTGTCTGCTGAACTCAACGGCAATTCACCGAGATTCCTAAAAGATGGGTGTCCACAACTAGTGAACAAGGAGATAACATTTGTCAGATCAAATGATATAAGGAAGTATGCTCGAGGAAAACATACACAATTAAACATTGGTTGAAAGGCGCGCCCGAAATATGGGTTGGGTTGCATGACCAATGTCAGAATGGTGATTCAATAATCAATAGTCTAAGAATTTCACTTCAAAGCAAGAGGCTTGCTAGAAGTTTTGAATTCACACGTCATAGCTCCATTGTCGGTATTCCGGTTGAAAACAATACGGGGACCAAGGAATGAACGAAGATGGCAAGAAGTATTATGATATCAAGAATTATTAAGAGGTGGGGTAATCCTCGTGACATTCTTGTCACAAAAGATGGTAATACTCCAAGCTAAAGAAGAACAAATGTTGGATAGTAAGGATCTCAAGGTATAACACGAAACACGATCAAGTTTGTGTTGAACGGAAGGCAATAAAGTGGTCGCTGGTAACACCAATCTTCAAGGGCAAGGATGGTATTTCTCATCATGAATCCAACTGATATCCTGGATGAGCTCAGGATGTTTGATGATCACGGCACCTTTGTCGCGAGAGTCCATGAAGATGTAATCGATCGGTGACGACATCAAGTCAAGTAATGATGAAGTGAAAGGTTATTGGAACCAAAGGTACGACACAAACTCGAAACCGAGCTTGTTGTTCAAGGCGAATTGATATGACGAGGAAAAATCGACGTAAGGTTAGTTCATCGTCGAAAATTGGTGCTCCGAGAATAAGGACCAGGTAGCACAGTTAGAATCGTCACGACAATGATATAGCCAAACAGGCTAGGAATGGCGTGATCGGGTACAAACTCGTACTTATAGAAGCTCACTGGAGAGTTTTTGAACCGAAGAGCGGACTCGGTTCAGTTATCGGTGTCTTTTGAGTGTCTAATAACGCAGAGCCCGCGAAAAATTGGAATCCGTGAGAATGTAGTACTTGATGAAGAACTCATAAGAAGTTCTGCAGTTCCATGATAATTTCGAGATACCAGGGGGTAATACTCGACGACAATTCCAAAGTAGAGGTTGGACTAGGGCATTACTCTACATAAGACCAGTGCTTAACTTGCACGAGAAATGGTATTTAAAGGAGAACATGGTCAGAAACCACGATCATAAATGATTGAACCACGGATACAAGATGAACTTATAACAAGGGGGTAACTATTTTTACGAGCAGCTTCCATGATAAGTTATACATCGTGTCCATGGGCATGAACGCAAGGTTCAAGGTCGACTCCCACTTCTCCAATGCATAACCTTTCATTTACTTCTCGCGTTCGATGAAGTTGCAGTGTTGAAATTTTTCTCTGGTGAAGCGCCAGAAGAGTATGACTCGTGAAAACTTTCGGGTTCACACGGTTTAGAGAAGGCATATGTTCAACCCATAGGGGCTTCATAGAAACATATACCTCAAGTTTCAAGAGTAAATAACACAAGCCCGAAAGCAGAGCATGGTTGGCCAAGCAGAGGATACAACTTAACAAGGGCGTCCTGTATAAGGGGAAGAACTCACAAAGGGTTCAAATGTGAAGGACACTGTCGGATAACAATCCAACAAAGGACTTGATAGTCCACAAAGGACCTGATATGAGTATCGGTACTCAACCAGAAGAGGAAGGAATGCAAATGCAACAGGTTATGGAATCATCTGAATAATTCAAAGCTTAAATAAAAAGGAATTATGATTTCCACAACAAAGGATCAGAAGCAGACGTTCTGATCAAGGATGGATCAATTGAATATACCAGAGGCACAATCGACGACAGATAGTTCGGTCGAGAACCAGCTCATGTTTGAAAGACGTCTGAGCTGGAGAGATAATTTAAAAGGATCAACTGATGATTACTTGCATTCGCCACATATTGAGTCAACAGACTCAAAATGATAATGACAAGGAATGTCAATAAGATTTCTATACTTATGGGATTATTCATAATGAAAGCAAACAAGAAATTCCAGAGCAATAGGTTGCTGAGGATTTTTGGAATATCGGGTGGTATTTCGAAGACTTTTGTGTAACACATAAACAACTGGGGGATGAGCGGATATTCTATAAATGCGAGAATTAACCGTAGGGGTATTCAAGTGACAAGAACAGCAAGGCAGTAAGCTCAAGGGATTATCGAAACCACGACGAGTTTTTTAGGGTATCTTGTAATAACAAGACCAACTGGGGATGATATAAGAATAACAACTGTAAGTAGTTACCCATAAGGGTTGACGGTGGAAGGGGAATTGCAAACGCGATGAACACAAGTTCTCGGCCTAACAGCGGAAAGTATCTTCAGGGTCTTCACGTGCAGCAGACGATCATCAATAATAAGGGGCTCTCCGGGTGAAAATGATAACGAGATCCTAATGTTAGATTTAGTAAGAATCATTTAACCCGAATAGAAGAGATGTCAGAGTCCCAGAGTATAGGTCGAGGAATAAAAGATCCTACTACCACCCGATGGCGACGTGGGCCCATGGGCCACACCGCCATGTTAGTAAAAGTTTTTCAACGACTAGACTCGACTTCGGCCAAGGAGTTGGAAAGGGGGATTCCTACAGGCAGTCGGCTCTGATACCAACTTGTGACGCCCCCGATTTAATCGTACACTAATCATGCACGCAAATGTGTACGATCAAGATCAGGGACTCACGGGAAGATATCACAACACAACTCTACAAATAAAATAAGTCATACAAGCATCATAATACAAGCCAGGGGCCTCGAGGGCTCGAATACAAGTGCTCGATCATAGACGAGTCAGCGGAAGCAACAATATCTGAGTACAGACATAAGTTAAACAAGTTTGCCTTAAGAAGGCCAGCACAAACTGGGATACAGATCGAAAGAGGCGCAGGCCTCCTGCCTGGGATCCTCCTAACTACTCCAGGTCGTCGTC
>NC_057794.1:556498493-556499678 GCF_018294505.1 Triticum aestivum | reverse complement strand
TCGGGAACCCAGGCCCACCTCTACCGGGATGGAGCCACCTGTCCTTTCAGCCCCCAACTCCGTACAGTATCACAGGTAATGTAACAGTGTAAAGTATATAGTATATGCTCGTGATCACCTCCCGAAGTGATCACGGCCCAGTAGTATAGCATGGCAGACGGACAAGAGTGTAGGGCCACTGATGGAACACTAGCATCCTATACTAAGCATTTAGGGTTGCGGGTAAGGTATCAATGACTGTAGCAGCAAAGACAGGCTATGCATCAGAATAGGATTAACGAAAAGCAGTAACATGCTACACTACTCTAATGCAAGCAGTATAGATTAGAATAGGCGATATCTGGTGATCAAAGGGGGGGCTTGCCTGGTTGCTCAGACAAGGAGGGGTCGTCGGTGACGTAGTCGTACTCGGTGGCATCAGCGTCGGTCTCGTAGTCTACCGGAGAGAAGAGG
This sequence comes from Triticum aestivum, assembly GCF_018294505.1. Classification (NCBI taxonomy): domain Eukaryota; kingdom Viridiplantae; phylum Streptophyta; class Magnoliopsida; order Poales; family Poaceae; genus Triticum; species Triticum aestivum. Next base: position 556,499,225 of record NC_057794.1, on the reverse strand, counting down.
GGGAAGAATAATGAATACAGAGCAAACAAAGCATCACAAAATATAACAAGGCAATACGCGGTGTTCGGTGTGCCCTAACGCGGTAGTAGGTGATACCGGTGAAGGGGGGAAAACCCCCGGGAAAGTATTCCCGATGTTTCGTGTTTTCGGGCAGATGAACCGGAGGGGGAAAGTTGCGTGTTCGGTATGCTAGGGGTGTGTGGCGGACGAACGGGCTGCGTAACCGGATTCGTCTCGTCGTTCTGAGCAACTTTCATGTTGAAAATATTTTAATCCGAGTTACGGATTAAAAGATATGATTTTTAAAAGATTTTAACAATTTTGGAATTTAATTATTTATTTAATTAATTCGAAAAAATGTATTTATGACGTCAGCATGATGTCATGCTGACGTCAGCAGTCAACGGGGGTTGACTGAGTCAACCCTGACATGTGGGTCCAGTGGGACCCACCTGTCATTCACTAATTAAATTAATTAGGGTTTAGGTTAATCTAATTACAGTTTAATTAAACTTAACTAGTTAATTAATTTAATTAAACCGAATTAATTAACTTAATTAATTCATTAGTTAATTAATTAATTAATAATTAATTTTATTAATCATCATTTTTTTATTTAATAATTTTATTTAATCATTTTTAATTTTATTAATTATATTTATCGTTTTTATTTATTTTATTATTTATTTATTATTATTATTATTTTTTTAACAGAAACGTTCTGGGGTGGGG
>NC_057794.1:556479742-556496785 GCF_018294505.1 Triticum aestivum | reverse complement strand
GATGAAGGCGATAATAAATACAGAAGTTGCGGTCAATAAGGTAGGGATCATCAAAACACCGAACCATCCGATGTAAAGACGATTTTCAGTGCTAGTTATCCAGTTGCAGAAGCGACCCCACAGGCTTGTACTTTCGCGTCTCTCTAAAATTGCAGTCATGGTAAGATCTTGGTTTATTCAAATTGCAAGGACTCCCAAGCACACGTATTAACTAGAATATAGATAATAGAAGGCTTGTTATTTAACAGTATAACATAGACTATATACCAATGTCAACCAAGTCAGCCCAAAGATTAGCTATCCATATAACTAAATTAACCAAACCAATAATTTTGTATTTGTAAATGAAGTGAGTCAAAGTTAAAAACTTTGATGGGTCTTTTCTATATGGGTTGCCCGGGACTCGAACCCGGAACTAGTCGGATGGAGTAGATAATTCGTCCTTGTTACAATAGAGAAAAATCCCTCCCCAAATCGTGCTTGCATTTTTCATTGCACACGACTTTCCTTATGTAGAAATAGCCAATTTCTATTCCAAAGAGGAAGTTCTACTAATTTTTTTAATTAGTAAGTTGATTCACCTACTCTTTATTATAATAAAAAGAACATTTCAGAATGAAAAATAGAAAAGTTTTTTCTTGATCATTTATCAACCCTTTCCTGTTTCTTAATTTCGTCTAATGATTAATTAAGAGGGTTGACCAGGTCATTGATACGTATAATATCCAAATACCAAATACGCTCAGTGTGTGATCCACAGAAAGAAAAAAGAGTTTGAATAAGACCATGCTCCTTCTTTTTCATAAAATGGGTGGTTTGGTTGTTGATCCATTAATCAAATAAATTAGGTCGTAAGATCGAATCAAGAATTTCATTATATCCATTTCTTATACCTTCTATTTTATATGATATTTCATAAGAATAAACCATAGGGATAGGGTCTAGAATAGAAGTAATAAAGTGAATAAAAAGAGGGGGCAATCTAAATATTGCTAATATATTAGGACCATCTTATTAATAATTCTAATGAGTTATCTTGGAATTTAGAATCAAATAAAAAACCCTATATTATGCTCAAGGAAAGTAGATATAGATAGGAGCTTATGCCTTCAAAAAAAATACACTAGAAAAATACACTAGTTTCTTAAATTAAAAATAAAAAATATTTTTTTCTTACGTCGAGAAATATTTGTTTTTCAAGATAAACAATGTCCGTTAGGCACCTAATCTTTATGTCATAATAGACCCGAACACTTGCCTCGGATTGACTTCAATATATAATTGCTCCAGTGAATAACTAAAAAAAATGGAAGGATGTTAGATAGTAAAGAAAATAACTAATCACAATATCTATCTTTCAAAATCTATCTTTCAAAATATATATATATCTTTCAAAGATTCACTAAAAAGACAGTTGGCGGGTCTCTTTGTATGTCTTGTCCGGAAAGAGGAGGACTTAATGATTATTCGTTCGCCGGAACCAGAAGTAAAAATTGTTGTGGATAGGGATCCTGTAAAAACATCTTTTGAGGAATGGGCCAGACCCGGCCATTTCTCAAGAACACTAGCTAAGGGCCCTGATACTACCACTTGGATCTGGAACCTACATGCTGATGCTCACGATTTCGATAGTCATACTGGTGATTTGGAGGAGATTTCTCGAAAAGTCTTTAGTGCTCATTTCGGGCAACTTTCCATTATCTTTCTTTGGTTGAGTGGCATGTACTTTCATGGCGCCCGTTTTTCCAATTATGAAGCATGGCTAAGTGATCCTACTCACATTGGACCCAGTGCTCAGGTAGTCTGGCCTATAGTAGGGCAAGAAATATTGAATGGTGATGTAGGCGGGGGTTTCCGAGGAATCCAAATAACCTCTGGTTTTTTTCAGCTTTGGCGAGCATCTGGAATAACTAGTGAATTACAACTCTATTGTACTGCAATTGGTGCATTGATTTTTGCAGCGTTAATGCTTTTTGCTGGTTGGTTCCATTATCACAAAGCCACTCCCAAATTGGCCTGGTTCCAAGATGTAGAATCCATGTTGAATCACCACTTAGCAGGATTATTAGGACTTGGGTCTCTTTCTTGGGCGGGGCACCAAATTCATGTATCTTTACCAATTAACCAATTTCTTGACGCTGGGGTGGATCCTAAAGAGATACCACTTCCTCATGAATTTATCTTGAATCGGGACCTTTTGGCTCAACTTTATCCTAGTTTTGCCGAAGGAGCAACCCCTTTTTTCACTTTAAATTGGTCCAAATACGCAGAATTTCTGACTTTTCGCGGAGGACTAGATCCAGTAACCGGTGGTCTCTGGCTGACCGATATTGCGCACCATCATTTAGCTATTGCTATTCTTTTCCTAATCGCAGGTCATATGTATAGGACCAATTGGGGTATTGGCCATGGACTTAAAGATAGTTTGGAGGCTCACAAGGGCCCATTTACAGGACAAGGCCATAAGGGTCTTTATGAAATCTTAACAACGTCATGGCATGCTCAATTATCTCTTAACCTAGCTATGCTAGGCTCTACAACCATTGTTGTAGCTCATCATATGTATTCTATGCCTCCCTATCCATACCTAGCTACTGACTATGGTACACAACTTTCCTTGTTCACACACCACATGTGGATTGGCGGATTTCTAATAGTCGGTGCTGCTGCACATGCAGCAATTTTTATGGTAAGAGACTATGATCCAACTACTCGATACAACGATCTATTAGATCGCGTCCTTAGACACCGCGATGCAATCATATCCCACCTTAACTGGGTATGTATATTTCTAGGTTTTCACAGTTTTGGCTTGTACATTCATAATGATACCATGAGTGCTTTAGGCCGTCCACAAGATATGTTTTCGGATACTGCCATACAATTACAACCTATCTTTGCTCAATGGGTACAGAATATCCATGCTACTGCGCCTGGCGTAACAGCTCCTGGTGCAACAACAAGTACTAGCTTAACGTGGGGAGGCGGCGAGTTAGTAGCAGTAGGTGGCAAAGTGGCTTTGTTACCTATTCCATTAGGAACCGCAGATTTTTTAGTCCATCACATTCATGCATTTACCATACATGTGACTGTATTAATACTTTTGAAAGGTGTTTTATTTGCTCGGAGTTCCCGTTTGATACCCGATAAAGCAAATCTAGGTTTTCGCTTTCCTTGCGATGGGCCTGGCCGAGGGGGAACATGTCAAGTATCCGCCTGGGATCATGTTTTCTTAGGTTTATTCTGGATGTACAATGCAATTTCGGTAGTCATTTTCCATTTCAGTTGGAAAATGCAGTCGGATGTTTGGGGTACTATAAGTGATCAAGGGGTGGTAACTCATATTACAGGGGGAAACTTTGCACAGAGTTCCATTACGATTAATGGGTGGCTTCGAGATTTCTTGTGGGCACAGGCATCGCAAGTCATTCAGTCTTATGGTTCTTCATTATCTGCATATGGTCTTTTTTTCTTAGGTGCTCATTTTGTCTGGGCCTTCAGTTTAATGTTTTTATTCAGCGGCCGTGGTTATTGGCAAGAACTCATTGAATCTATCGTTTGGGCTCATAACAAATTAAAAGTTGCTCCTGCTACTCAGCCTAGAGCCTTGAGCATTATACAAGGACGCGCTGTAGGAGTAACCCATTGCCTTCTGGGTGGAATTGCCACGACATGGGCATTCTTCTTAGCGAGAATTATTGCAGTAGGATAGTGGCTAGGAGGATTTGAAAGGCATTATGGAATTAAGATTTCCCAGGTTTAGCCAAGGCTTAGCTCAGGACCCCACTACTCGTCGTATTTGGTTTGGTATTGCTACCGCACATGATTTCGAAAGTCATGATGATATTACTGAAGAACGTCTTTATCAGAACATTTTTGCTTCTCACTTTGGGCAATTAGCAATAATCTTTCTATGGACGTCCGGAAATCTGTTTCATGTAGCTTGGCAAGGAAATTTTGAATCATGGATACAGGATCCTTTACACGTAAGACCTATTGCTCATGCGATTTGGGATCCTCATTTTGGTCAACCCGCTGTGGAAGCCTTTACTCGAGGAGGTGCTGCTGGTCCAGTGAATATTGCTTATTCTGGGGTTTATCAGTGGTGGTATACAATAGGATTACGCACCAATGAGGATCTTTATACTGGAGCTCTTTTTCTATTATTTCTTTCTACGCTGTCCTTAATAGCGGGTTGGTTACATCTACAACCCAAATGGAAACCAAGCCTTTCGTGGTTCAAAAACGCGGAATCTCGTCTCAATCATCATTTGTCAGGACTTTTCGGGGTAAGTTCTTTGGCTTGGACAGGACATTTAGTTCATGTTGCTATTCCCGCATCCAGGGGGGAGTACGTTCGATGGAATAATTTCTTAGATGTATTACCCTATCCCCAGGGGTTGGGACCCCTTTTGATGGGTCAATGGAATCTTTATGCCCAAAACCCTGATTCGAGTAATCATTTATTTGGTACCGCTCAAGGAGCCGGAACTGCCATTCTAACTCTTCTTGGGGGATTCCATCCACAAACACAAAGTTTGTGGCTGACCGGTATGGCTCACCATCATTTAGCTATTGCATTTATTTTTCTCATTGCCGGTCACATGTATCGAACTAACTTCGGAATTGGGCACAGTATTAAAGATCTTTTAGAAGCGCATACTCCTCCGGGGGGGTTGATTAGGGCGTGGGCATAAGGGCCTTTATGACACAATCAACAATTCGATTCATTTTCAGTTAGGTCTTGCTCTAGCTTCTTTAGGGGTTATTACTTCCTTAGTAGCTCAACATATGTACTCTTTACCTCCTTATGCATTCATAGCACAAGACTTTACTACTCAAGCTGCTTTATATACTCATCACCAATATATTGCAGGGTTCATCATGACAGGGGCTTTTGCTCATGGAGCTATTTTTTTCATTACGGATTACAATCCGGAACAGAATGAGGATAATGTATTGGCAAGAATGTTAGACCATAAAGAAGCTATCATATCTCATTTAAGTTGGGCTAGCCTCTTTCTAGGATTCCATACCTTGGGCCTTTATGTTCATAACGACGTCATGCTTGCTTTTGGTACTCCAGAAAAGCAAATCTTGATCGAACCTATATTTGCCCAATGGATACAATCTGCTCATGGCAAGACGACATATGGGTTCGATATACTCTTATCTTCAACGAATGGCCCCGCTTTCAATGCGGGTCGAAGCCTATGGTTGCCCGGATGGTTGAATGCTGTTAATGAGAATAGTAATTCGCTTTTCTTAACAATAGGACCTGGGGATTTCTTGGTTCATCATGCTATTGCTCTAGGTTTGCATACAACTACATTGTTTTTAGTAAAGGGCGCTTTAGATGCACGCGGTTCCAAATTAATGCCGGATAAAAAGGATTTTGGATATAGTTTTCCTTGTGACGGCCCAGGGCGCGGCGGTACTTGTGATATTTCTGCTTGGGACGCATTTTATTTGGCAGTTTTCTGGATGTTAAATACCATTGGGTGGGTTACTTTTTATTGGCATTGGAAACATATCACATTATGGCAGGGCAACGTTTCACAATTTAATGAATCCTCCACTTATTTGATGGGATGGTTAAGAGATTACCTATGGTTAAACTCTTCACAACTTATCAATGGATATAATCCTTTTGGGATGAATAGTTTATCGGTATGGGCGTGGATGTTCTTATTTGGACATCTTGTTTGGGCTACTGGATTTATGTTCTTAATTTCCTGGCGGGGGTATTGGCAGGAATTAATTGAGACTTTAGCATGGTCTCATGAACGCACACCTTTAGCTAATTTAATTCGCTGGAGAGATAAGCCCGTGGCTCTTTCCATTGTGCAAGCAAGATTGGTTGGATTAGCTCACTTTTCCGTGGGTTATATATTCACTTATGCAGCTTTCTTGATTGCCTCAACATCAGGCAAGTTTGGTTAATTTAGTTTGTTTTTTTGTACTGTATCAGCACCTAGTTCATTACTCTTGATAGAGAGGGAGGATCTGCCTTTTTAGATTTCTTTTTCTATTTATTTTTCCATCTAGGATTAGAACCGTATACTTGGTAATAATAGCAACGACACATTATGGCAAAAAAAAGTTTGAATCAGAGGGAGAAGAAGCGGCAGAAATTAGAACAGAAATATCATTTGATTCGTCAATCTTTAAAAAAAAAGATAAGAAGCAAAGTTTCTCCCTTGAGTTTGAGTGAAAAAACTAAAATGCGAGAAAAATTGCAATCCCTACCGCGTAATAGTGCACCTACACGCCTTCATCGACGTTGTTTTTTGACCGGAAGACCTAGAGCTAACTATCGACATTTTGGGCTATCCGGACACGTACTTCGAGAAATGGTTTATGAATGTTTGTTACCGGGTGCAACAAGATCCAGTTGGTAAGGATAAAATACCCTTTCGTATTTGTATGGATTTATGGAATTGATAATCATAGAGGAGCCCTCTTTACCATTCTGTATAAATGGACTATTCTATTTGTATAGATATTGGTAGAGGGGCGTATCCAACCCTCTTTTATCCACTAGTTACCCCTCTTTAGTTTAAGAGTATAGAGCAGTTTGGTAGCTCATAAGGCTCATAACCTTGGGGTTGCGGGTTCGATTCCCACTACCGGCTCCATACTCCTTCTTTATGATATATGCATGATATAATATATACATCATGCATTTGTATCTGGATTTTTTGATTTCCTAAAAGAGTTTTGGTCTAACAGTTTTTTCTCGGAAGAAGAAAAATAAAATAAAAGAAAGAATAAAATATGAAAGAAAAGCGTCCATTGTCTAATGGATAGGACAGAGGTCTTCTAAACCTTTGGTATAGGTTCAAATCCTATTGGACGCAATCTTATTTCTATCTATTCTTTAAATAACTATACTAAACTAAAAACAAAGAAAACTTTTTTGCATGATTCAAATGAAAAATCTTTCTCAATGATTCCTATTCTACTAACAAGAGTAGACATGCAAAATTTATTTGTTACTGAAGAGAAAACCGTTCCAGCTGTTCCTGAATAGCTTCCTTCAAAAGGATTTCCGCTTGCTCGGTGAATGTCTTGCTAGAAGATATAATTTCTTGGAATTGAGGTTTAGTATCTTTTAGATGTTTACGTAACTCATCCAGAAATTTATTTACCTGTTCAATTTCTAACGAATCAAGATATCCTCTTGTTCCGGTATAAATAGTAGCTATCTGCTCTTCCACTGGGAGAGGATTTGCCTGGGATTGTTTAAGCAATTCCCTTAATCGTCGACCCCTTGCCAATTGATTCTGACTTGTTTTATCGAGAGCAGAGGCGAATTGTGCAAAGGCTTGTAACTCTGCGAATTGAGCTAGTTCCAATTTTGATTTGCCAGCTACTTGTTTCATGGCTTTAATTTGAGCCGCGGATCCTACTCTGGAAACAGAAATACCCACATTAATAGCGGGTCGAATTCCGGCATTGAATGGATCCGCAGATAAGAATATTTGTCCATCTGTAATGGAGATTACATTAGTAGGAATATAGGCGGAAACGTCTCCAGATTGAGTCTCAACTATTGGTAAAGCGGTCATACTTCCTTCGCCTAAAAGAGAATTTAATTTAGCGGCTCTTTCTAAAAGGCGTGAATGCAAATAAAAAACATCCCCTGGATAAGCCTCACGGCCGGGAGGTCTTCTTAATAGAAGGGACATTTGGCGATAAGCTTGTGCCTGTTTGGAGAGATCATCATAAATTATTAAAGTATGCCGTTCGCGGTACATAAAATACTCAGCCAGGGCTGCTCCCGTATAAGGAGCGAGGTATTGTAATGTAGCAGGTGAATCCGCCATTTCAGCTACTACAATAGTGTATTCCATGGCCCCCTCCTCATGGAAAGCAGTTACTACTTGAGCTACGGAGGATGCTCTTTGACCGATAGCTACATAAACACATATTACACCTTGCCCTTTTTGATTGAGAATTGTATTTGTGGCTACTGCTGTTTTGCCAGTCTGTCTGTCCCCAATAATTAACTCTCGCTGACCGCGCCCTATAGGGATCATCGAATCGATAGCAATAAGCCCTGTTTGAAGAGGTTTGTATACGGAACGCCTGGAAATTATACTTGGAGCAGGAGATTCAATTAAGCGAGATTCGGAAGCTATAATTTCGCCTTTCCCATCAATAGGTTTAGCCAGAGCATTTACAACACGACCCAAGTAAGCCTCACTCACGGGTATCTGAGCAATTCTTCCTGTTGCTTTTACAAAACTTCCCTCTTGTATCATCAACCCATCGCCCATTAATACAATCCCAACATTTTTGGATTCCAAATTCAGAGCAATACCCCTAGTACCTTCTGCAAATTCGACTAATTCACCTGACATTATTTCACCAAGACCTATAATACGAGCAATCCCATCCCCCACTTGAACTACGCGACCTATATTCTCAATCCCTACTTTCCTATTATATTGTTCAATACGTTCGCGGAGAATTTTATGAATTTCGTCGACTCGAAGGGTTGCCATTAGTGTTTCTTGACTCTTTTTTCGGAAGCAAGGGGAAAAATAATGCCTAAATTCTAAACGAAAGTAGAAGTTCAAGGCCTAATTAATTTAATTATCTCTTCCATTCCAGGGACCCGAGAATGCCAATATTAGCACGAATCATACGGAAATGTAACTCGGTATTCAAACAACTATTCAGAGTTCCTAGAGCTCCTTGTACGGCCTGTTGGAAAACCCGCTGTCGGACCTGATTCATTGCCCTTTGTTTTTCAAAATAAAGGGTTTCGTTTTTAGACTTTTCCAATTGTTCCAAACTAATAGAAGTAGCATTAATCAAATTTGCTTTTTCTCGTTCTATCTCAGAGTATCCATTCATTCGATACTCATCCGCTTCTAGTTCGACTTTCTGTAATCGAATCCGAGCTTTTTCGAGTTGCTCAATGGTCCCTCTACGCAATTCTTCTGAATTTCGAATAGTACTCAAGATCCTCTGTTTTCGATTATCTAATAAATCTTTTAATGAAAGTAGATTATTTTGTAAGTTTACAACTTTTATGATCTCTTCCCGAACCAAACATGAATCTTTCGATTCATTTGGCTCTCACGCTCCTTATTTTTTTTTTTTTTCTTTAGCTATTTCCATATCTTTTTTTTAAGTAATGAGCCTATCCTCTATCTTCTTTTTTATGTTTATATTTCAATATACCGAAACCTATATAAGACTAGATAAATATTAAGAGGACTCTTCCGCCTAGATAAAAATATATCATGGTCAGCAAAGTTGTTTCTTTATTTTTATTTGCCCTCTTTAATAATTTCAATTTCATTAAGAAAAACTAACTAAATAAATGGAAAATGAAAATTAATAGAATTCTTTTTTTTTTTTCTTCAAATCCAAAAAATTTCTCTTTTTTATACATAGGTCGTCGATTCGGCATTGGTTAAAAAAGGGCAGGGTGCCCCCTTTTTTTTTCTAGTAAATAGTTCAAACCATTTTATCGATATGAGTGTTCTATATCAGATAAATTTTACATTAGCTATTTCCCGTTTAAATTCGGTACTAATACTAATATAGTTGTAGAAAGAGTACCTCTTTTTGCCTGGACTTCAAGCAGTTTAGCTTTAACCGTGTTAATGGTCTCACATTCTTGGTTTATAGAGAATCAAAGTTGATTTACCAATGAGTCGCGAAATGCTATGGTTCTTCCATATGATTTCTGAATTTATTCAGAAGTAATTCGTCGAGATCGTGCACCCTTTTCTTATTTATCCGAAAAATACTAAAAAATATTATAAAGTGCAGCCGGATAGATCCAATCTATTCTTGAAATAGACAACTCGCACACACTCCCTTTCCAAAAAAAATCAAAACACCAACCACTACAGTTAGATTTATTAGATTTGTTGCTAAAATATCGGTATTAAGCCCGAAACTGCCAGCGGATGGCCAGTGAGCTAAAAAAACGAAAGAATGGGTTACATTTTTCATATGCTCTCCTCTTATAGATAGGACGAACAAAGAACAAAGTTTTTCGATCACTTACTTCGCTCGCCCTTTTTTGATCGGTTTTTTTAATGCAAATAGATTCAATCTAGTAATTTCTTTTAGATTAAGTCTTACGTCTTGTTTGACCGGTGAAAGACTTCCTTTGTTGAAATGTTCTGTTCCCAAAATTCCTAAAATAAAAGGAAAAAACTTTCCACTTTCCTAAACTAAGGACGGGAAATAAGAAGGTGAGCATATCTTCTAAAGGAAGTCTTTAGAAGACCTCGACTAAGCAATAAAGTACCTCGTATTTTACCTTCTGCTTCTGGCTGTCTCGCAATACCTTCTACAGCTTGTCCTGCAGTAGTACCTTGACCAACTCCAGGTCCAATAGAAGCAAGGCTTACGGCCAATCCAGCAGCAATAACAGAAGCAGCAGCAATTAGTGGATTCATGGTGAGTAGTTCCTCGTGTCAAAAAAAAGAAATGGTTAAGGATACAATCAACCAATAAATTCTTACTTCTAAGCTCTATTGGGGAGAAGTAAAGTAACTAAAAAGTACAAATTGAAATCAAATTGAAATGATAATGTGAATTGTCTGAACTACATAGAAGGGAATTCCATATCCATATATCGGATTAGATAATGAATCTAACCTAGGAATATATAATATAATATCCTATATATACATTTGTTTCTTCTATTTTGTTTGCATATTTTCTCATTTTCTATTGAATCGGATTCTAAAATCATTGCTTAAAGTGGAAACCCGCATAAAAGAGGACTCCACTTATAGACATTAAGGATATTATAGTATAGATCTAGCCTGACTCCACCCTCCTTAATGCATATATACTTTGAAAATTCCATAATATAGTCTATTCTATTCTCTCTCCTACAACTCTAGGCTATATATTCATACGCATTTCTAACTATTTTTTTGCAACCAAGAAGATTATCCGGAACCATGCATGAATTGAGCTAAGCTGCAAAAAAAAATATTATTTCCAAAAATAGTCAATTCAATGATGACCCTCCATGGATTCACCTATATAGGCTGCGACTAATGTTGCAAAAATAAGAGCTTGAATACCACTTGTAAATAATCCAAGAAACATGACCGGTATAGGGATTACTAAGGGGACTAAAGAAACAAGAACAACAACGACTAATTCATCCGCCAATATATTCCCGAAAAGTCGAAAGCTAAGTGATAATGGTTTTGTGAAATCTTCTAGGATGTTAATTGGTAAAAGGATTGGAGTTGGTTTAATATATTTCTCGAAATAGCTGAATCCTTTTTTGCTAAGACCAGCATAAAAATATGCCGCTGACGTGAGTAAAGCTAAAGCAACAGTAGTATTTATATCATTCGTGGGCGCTGCTAATTCCCCATGGGGTAACTCTATAATTTTCCAAGGTAAAAGAGCACCCGACCAATTCGAAACAAAAATAAAAAGGAACATAGTTCCAATAAAGGGAACCCAGGGACCATATTCTTCTCCAATCTGAGTTTTGTTCAAGTCTCGAATAAACTCAAGGACATATTCAAAAAAATTCTGACCGTCGGTCGGGATGGTTTGTGGATTCCGAACAGCTATGACAACTGAACCTAGCAAGATAGTAATTACGACCCAAGAAGTGATGAGTACTTGGGCATGAATTTGGAAACCTCCTATTTGCCAATAGAAGTGTTGGCCTACTTCTACACCCGATATATCGTATAACCCCTTGAGTGTTTTAATGGAACAAGGTATAATATTCATATTGTCCTCTGATAAAAATTGAACTTCAAAAAAGGAATTCTTTTGATTCAACCATCTCTTTCTCAACTCAGCAACTTGAAGTATTAATCTTATATTTAGGAAACCAAGAAAGCACATCAGATCATAATATATATCAATACCCTCTAATATATATCAATATTCCCCTTCTTTTTTCTATGCAAAAAAAATTCTATGCAAAAAAAAAAGATATAGTAAAGTAAGTGATTCCATAAATTTACGCAGTTGCCCAAGAATTCACTATATATTCTTAATCAACGATTTCTTATATAGAGAGAACGGCCCTCACAAATTGAAAATACTAATTTGTTAAGAATCAATCGAATTGAAGTCATAGTGTCATCGTTGGCTGGAATCGATATATTCGCGAGATCCGGGTCACAATTTGTATCGACTAAAGAAATAGTAGGAATCCCCAAAATGGCACATTCCCGAAGAGCTATATACTCCTTTTGCTGATCAAGGACGATCACAATGTCTGGCAATCTCGTCATATATTTGATCCCGCCGAGATACCTTTGCAAGGTAGATAATTTTCTCTTCAAGATTGCCACATCTCTTTTTGGGAGATGGTGGAATTTTCCCATTTTTTCTTCTGCTCTTAAGTCTCTAAATTGAGAAAGTCTAGTTTTCGTAATCGACCAATTCGTTAACATACCACTGAACCACTTTTTATTAACATAATGACAACGAGCCCTTATTGCAGCTGATGCTACTAAATCTGTTGCTCTTTTTTTGGTACCAACAATTAAGAAACTTTTTCCCTGACTTGCTGCATCAAAAACTAAATCACAAGCTTCTGATAAAAAACGAGCCGTTCTAGCGAGATTTATAATATGAGTACCTTTACGCTTTGCCGAAATGTAAGGGGCCATTTTAGGATTCCATTTCTTAATACCATGACCAAAATGAACTCCTGCTTCTATCATCTCTTTCAAATTAATGTTCCAATATCTTCTTGTCATTTTTTCCACACTTCCTTTTTTTTTAATCCTACCATTCCATTACGGAATTTAGTTCTTTTTGAAGATTAAGAAAGATCCGAAATAGCTTGAAATAAATAATAATTGTTCCGAGAGAACCTTGTACTAAGATAAGAGTTGGCCATTGATACATGGTATAAACATAACCACCTTAATGAATTAACTGACTTGTTTTACTTATTAAAATAAAAATCTTAAAAATCTAAAATTTGACCTGTTAGTGTTCTAAGTTCAAAAGTCTAGTAAAGTAAAAAATATTTTTTATGTATCCTTAAATGATATAGGGTTAAATGTTAAATGGGGGTTCTTATGTCTCATAAAAATTGTTTGTTACGTCAGAATCTGAAGAAACTAATTCTGTATGGAGAAACAAAAAATCTCTCATTTCCGACGCGAATAGATTTTTTTTTTTTATTTCGAAATAAAGGTTCTTGTCTTGTGGGGAACGATGCACAAATTTTTGGAATCCGGTACCAACAGGTATAATCCCCCCCAGAACTACGTTTTCTTTCAAGCCTTTCAACCAATCAATGCGACCTCATAGGGCAGCTTTTGCTAAAACTCGAGCAGTTTCTTGAAAACTTGCTTCAGATATGAAACTTTGGGTATTCAGGGAAGCCCTTGTTATTCCCAATAAGATTGCCCGATAATAGATCGATTCATCCAAAGCTCGCCCTGCTCGTTCCGCTCGCAATAGTCCGATTAATTCCCCAGGCGAAAAAACATTAGACATTCCATCTTCGGAAACCCGCACTTTTGATGTTACTTGGCGTATAATAATCTCTATATGTCTATTATGGATCTGTACCCCTTGGGATCGATAAACCTTTTGGATTTTATTAACCAAAGAGATACGACTTTGGGCTATGGTTAGCTCAGCTCCAATCAAGAATCCCCAAGGGACCCCAAGAATTCTTGGTATACGCTCATTCCAATCCTCAATTCTCCTTTCGAGATTCGGGGATAATGAATCAATTGAACACGCTTCAAAGATTTGTTCCACTTTTGGAAGACCTTGCGTTATGTCACTAGATCTCGATTTTTCATATATAAACGTAACTAACCTATCTCCCTTGTAAAGGATTTCTCCATAATGACCATTAACAGTTGCTCCTGTAGTGGCCAAATAAGGTTTAGCTGCTCTTATAACAAAGGAATTCATATTTACAATGAAAATTTGACCGGATTTTTTTATGTGCGATTTAAATAGACATACATTTTCACAAATAAATTGTCCAAGGTGAATTATTGCCGATGTCTCTTCCCAAGAATCATGATGGACAAAGTGACAATTCAAAAGGAATGGATCCAACATTATGTTACTATCGAAATTAGAAATCCTTTTATTTTCATCTATTAAAGAGTATTTAAGTTCTTGAAGTACTTGGAAGGTTTGTTTTAAATTGTCAACGAACAAATATTTTTTTAACAGGATTTTATTATGCGTTAGTAAATAGTAAGATGAAGAAAAATGCGATATACTAGCTACAATAGCGCCTAAGGGCCCAAAAATTTCTCGAATAGGAATTCTAGGATTCCATTCTTTTATCGCATTGGGATGTTTTGAATTCTTGAATAAACCAATTCGAGAACAGTTGGATGCCGACAAAATCATCAAAAAGTGGTATTCTTTATTTCGATTCAACAAAGTGCCAATAGCTTCTGGATGTTGGCTAAGTGATTCAATCTTCGCCTTGGAATAAAAAGAATTGATATTGGCGCGATCTAACCTATTATGGGGAATCGGTCCTGCACTTGTCCTATCATACCTTTTTCGTGTATACGAAATAGTGGACTTGACTAACTCAATTCTTAGGAAATCGCGAATAAGATCATTTGCTCTTACCTCAACAAGGGAAGCACCAGCCTTTTCTTTTTCTTCTTGTTCCCAATTCACTACTAAGCAAGTTCTAACAAATTGACTATTTGTGTGATAAATTCTTTGAGTTAACTTGCTATTTTCATGAGAAATAAAATTGACAAGTCGAATTTGGAGGTTATTTTCTTCTTGCAAGAGATCCTGCGGGAAAAGTGTTGCTAAATTTCTTCCTTCGTCCATTTCATATGCCACTGTAGGGCGAACGGAAACAAAATACTTTTCCTTGCTCTTGAGAATTTTTTTCCGTTGAACATAGACCCAATTTTTCCTTTTTTTTGATTCCTTAGAATCTTTTTTTTGTCTTTCTGGCGGTATCAAACAGCCACCTAATATCTTATCCGCCTCTTCAGGAAAATGAATATCTCCGGAAAATATTTTGAGTTCCGTATGGCTTTTTTTTCTCTTCACTCGGACCAGTCCGCCTAGTCGACTTCTTGTATTTTTTGTGAGTTGTGTATCCACTCCAATAATACTATTGTCAAGTATCTTTAGGGATGAAGATCTCGGCAAGATATGAAGTTCTTGAAGAATGAAAAAAACCCGATCTACTTCTTTTTGGTATTTTAGACTAAATTCTTTTGTTCCTCGATGCTCAATCAAACCCTCTTTTTTTAAGATGGAATCTTCCTCTGGGCTCTCATATTCATCCTCTGAATCTTCTTCTGAGTCTTCCTCTAAAGTACCATATTTTTCCTCTGCGCTTTCCCCGGGGTTGCCATATTCGTCTTCTGAGTCTTCCTCTATAGTTCCATATTCGTCCTCTTGGGTCCTATATTTGCTCTCTGGGCTCCCATATTCCTCTTCTGAGTCTTTCTCTAAAGTCCTATATTCGTTCTCTGGGTTCCCATATTCGTCTTCTAGGGTTTCATATTCGTATTCGTCTTCTAGGATTCCATATTTAGATTCTTCTAGGGTTTCATATTCATATTCGTCCTCTTGGGTCCTGTATTCGTCTTCTAGGGTCTCATATTCCTCTTCTGAGTCTTCCGCTCGAGTCCTATATTCTTCTTCTAGGGTCCTATATCTAAATTTAACAATTCCTGAACCCTTTTTATCTTTTCTGTATCGGGGATCGTCAAAATAAGCAAAAATAGTATTTCTACATAAAACACCCATAAGGGGGATTTCAATCGAAATCCCAAAACAGGATATTAGTTCTTTCTCTTGTTCTTGATGATATTGTAATGGAATGACGAACCTATTTCTTCGCTTTTTCGCCAACAAATCTGAATTATCTTGAAAAATAGAAGGATAGATAAAATTCCAATGGCCATTGGACATGATTCGACCGACGTTGAATAATCAAGAATTTCCCTATCTTTTTTACCATAAGTATTCATTTGATCTTGATCCTTGTGGAGTGAAAAAGACGCTATACTGGATCTGCACATACTTACTGACAATATCCATAAATGGCTTGTTTTTGGTAATCGGCGAAGATTACCATATTGATATTCGGGCGCATGGTAAACATCAGTACTCCAGTGCATTTCGCCGTCTGATTCAGAATAAATATGCTTTTGTACCCTTTCTTTAAAATGTAAAGTGGACGTTCCGGCACGAATCTCCGCAAATTACTTGTTCGGATTTTACATATTGATCATTTTGCACTAGAATCAAGCTTTTTGAGGGAATATTCACACTATATAGAATATCTTGACTCTGAATAGTTACATGCAAGTCTATATAACATAGAAAAGCAGGCTGCCCATGACGGGTACGTGTGGGGTGAACCAAATTCTCATTGAATTTTATTTTCCATTCGAAGGGGATCGTACAAGGTCGGCAGTACCCCCTGTGAATACTCCGCCAGTATGAAAAGTTCTTAATGTTAGTTGAGTCCCTGGCTCCCCAATTGATTGACCTGCAATAATACCTATGGCTTCTCCCAATTCGACCAGATCACTATGAGTAGGACTCCGGCCATAGCATAATTGACAGATCCAAGAAGTGCTTCGGCAAGTAAAGGGGGTTCTAATATATATTGGTTGTGCTCGAAATGGTTGTGCTCGAAAGGCAGTTATGAATCGATTGACTAATCCAATTCCAATATCTTGATTTCGCGCGGCAATGCATCGTGAACCGATATATATATCGTCTGCTAATACACGACCAATTAGTGTTTGGACAAGAAGTTTTTCCGTCATCCCATTTTGAGGACTTACAGAAATACCTCGGATAGTACCACAATCTCTTCTACGCACAATAATATGTTGAACTACTTCAACAAGTCTACGTGTAAGATATCCAGCATCTGCTGTTCGCACAGCAGTATCTACAACCCCTTTGCGGGCTCCATAGCAGGAAATTATATATTCTGTCAAAGAAAGTCCCTCGCGTAAATTGCTTTGAATAGGTAAATCAATCATTTGTCCTTGAGGGTCCGACATTAATCCTCTCATACCTACTAATTGGTGTACT
>NC_057794.1:556471530-556479729 GCF_018294505.1 Triticum aestivum | reverse complement strand
AAAAAAATCTTTTCTTACCATGCTAATAGCGCCTGAACCAAATGTATTTATTTTGATTAGGATCCTATTCTACGGTTACGACTACAATAATAATTATTTACTTTGCAAGGACGTAAGTGTGTCAGACTGCTAAATTGTTTTATTATTCCTACAATATAAACTAGGGGATATAGGGGGTAACACTGTCCCTATAAATTCATTTTTTCCTTTTCTTTTTTGTCCAGAATTGAACAAAAAAGAAATTCTGGAAGATGTTTTCTTCCCCCATTAAGTCCGAGCCATAGAGTAAGAGTGAGATGAGTTTTCCAAATTCATCATAGACTTTCCCTATGGCTTGATAGAAGTAAGCAGCAAAGAGTCGTAACTTAAAGAAAAAAACGGACAGGGCCGACAGATTTACCTGATGTAAAGAAGATCCTAAAAGTCTCTGATTAGTCGACTCTCTCCATTTAACACTTTCCTCTCTCTCCTTTTTTCCACTGACTCAATTCTAGTTTATTAGATTCTTCTTTAAAAGAATGAAAAAAGTTCAATAGAACTAAGAACAAATAAAAAATAGCATAGAGGATCAAGGCCATTACCAAAAGTTCCTCCCAAGGATCCTATATCCTATTGGGTATCTGTTCCCCGCCTTTTCCCGCTAGGATCGGAAATCTTATATTTTCCATATCCATATACCATTGAATCCTTGGGGTTCCAGAATCCGCCTATTTTACTAGTCTTCGGAAACGGAAAACCCTGAACCAAAGCGTTATAAATATAAGGTAACTTGCCTGGGGGAAAAGTGACATCCAGCACGGGTCCAATAATTTGATCGATACGACCTGTACTTTTTTCTTCAATTGTGGAAGCCCCGGGAGGAGAAGTAGTAGGATTGGTTCTCATAATTATCACATAATTAAAAAAAAGGAATTTGTCGAAATTTTTCTTTTTTTATTGTTGAATAATGCCAAATCAAATAAAAAAAATCCAAAAGTAAAAAGGAAATGAATTAGTTAATTCAATAAGAGAGAAAAGGGGACCATGACTTGATTTCGTTGCCGAAGCGAATCCCATTCAATCGTTTACTCATGGAATGAGTCCGTTGGAAAGTTCAATCAATCTTTTTTTCATATACATTTTGCCTTTTGTGGAGGATCTGTGCCTACTCTACTTTCCTATCTAGGACTTCGATATACAAAATATATACTACTGTGAAGCATAGATTGCTGTCAACAAAGAATTTTATTAGTATTTAGTTAGGTATTTGCATTCAAAATAAGAAAACAGAACTATTAAGAACTTTTAAAATAAGGATTAGGAATTAATTTGGGTTGCGCTATATATATCAAAGAGTATACAATAATTATGGATTTGGTAAATCAAATCCATGGTTTAATAACGAACCGTGTTAACTTACCATAACAACAACTCAATTCCTATCGAATTCCTATAGTGGAATTCCTATAGGATAGAACATACACAGGGTGTACTCATTATATATGAATGAAACATATTCATTAACCTAAGCATGCCCTCAATTTTCTTTAATGAGTTGATATTATATTAATTGAATATCCTTTTTGTTTTACGAGATTTTTGCTAAAGTTTCATTTACGCCGAATTAACATCGAGTAGACCCTGTTATTGTGAGAATTCTTAATTCAAGAGTTATAGGGAGGGGCTTATGTCACCACAAACAGAAACTAAAGCAGGTGTTGGATTTAAAGCTGGTGTTAAAGATTATAAATTGACTTACTACACCCCAGAGTATGAAACTAATGATACTGATATCTTGGCAGCATTCCGAGTAAGTCCTCAGTCTGGGGTTCCGCCCGAAGAAGCAGGGGCTGCAGTAGCTGCCGAATCTTCTACTGGTACATGGACAACTGTTTGGACTGATGGTCTTACCAGTCTTGATCGTTACAAAGGACGATGCTATCACATCGAGCCTGTTGCTGGGGAAGACAGCCAATGGATCTGTTATGAAGCTTATCCATTAGACCTATTTGAAGAGGGTTCTGTTACTAACATGTTTACTTCCATTGTAGGTAACGTATTTGGTTTCAAAGCCCTACGTGCTCTACGTTTGGAGGATCTACGAATTCCCCCTACTTATTCAAAAACTTTCCAAGGCCCGCCTCATGGTATCCAAGTTGAAAGAGATAAGTTGAACAAGTATGGTCGTCCTTTATTGGGATGTACTATTAAACCAAAATTGGGATTATCCGCAAAAAAATATGGTAGAGCGTGTTATGAGTGTCTATGTGGTGGACTTGATTTTACCAAAGATGATGAAAACGTAAACTCACAACCATTTATGCGCTGGAGAGACCGTTTTGTCTTTTGTGCCGAAGCTATTTATAAATCATAGGCCGAAACCGGTGAAATCAAGGGGCATTACTTGAATGCGACTGCGGGTACATGTGAAGAAATGATTAAGAGAGCTGTATTTGCAAGAGAATTAGGGGTTCCTATTGTAATGCATGACTACTTAACTGGGGGATTCACCGCAAATACTACTTTGGCTCATTATTGCCGCGACAATGGCCTACTTCTTCACATTCACCGTGCAATGCATGCAGTTATTGATAGACAGAAAAATCATGGTATGCATTTCCGTGTATTAGCTAAAGCATTGCGTATGTCTGGGGGAGATCATATCCACTCCGGTACAGTAGTAGGTAAGTTAGAAGGGGAACGCGAAATGACTTTAGGTTTTGTTGATTTATTGCGCGATGATTTTATTGAAAAAGATCGTGCTCGCGGTATCTTTTTCACTCAGGACTGGGTATCCATGCCAGGTGTTATACCGGTAGCTTCAGGTGGTATTCATGTTTGGCATATGCCAGCTCTGACCGAAATCTTTGGGGACGATTCTGTATTACAATTTGGTGGAGGAACTTTAGGACATCCTTGGGGAAATGCACCTGGTGCAGCAGCTAATCGAGTGGCTTTAGAAGCCTGTGTACAAGCTCGTAACGAAGGGCGCGATCTTGCTCGCGAAGGTAATGAAATTATCCGAGCAGCTTGCAAATGGAGTCCTGAACTAGCCGCAGCTTGTGAAGTATGGAAGGCGATCAAATTCGAGTTCGAGCCGGTAGATACTATTGATAAGTAGATAAAACTAAAGATAAAGAAGAGAAGGTATAAATAAAAAAGAAACGAAATAAAAAGAGAAAAAAATAAGTTATGAAATGCAGTAATTCTTCTTTATTCTTCTAATTGATTGCAATTAAACTCGGCTCAATCTTTTTTTTCTAAAAAAGATTGAGCCGAATAAAAATAGATCATGATATGATCATGAGACTTGACAAATCGAGATTCGTCTATTCTATATATCTAGAATATATATATTAAGGTATAATACAATAAAGAAATACAAATAAAATAATAAAATATAGTATTATCATATGATAATGGAATCAAATACGCAGTATTTACAGAAAAAAGTCTTCGTTTATTGGAATAGAATAACCCGGTTGAAGGGTAATGATCATACGTCTGTAATGCATTGTATGGCCCAGAATAGGTCCTATTCTTTTACCTTTTCCAGGTAGTCGATGGCTATTCACAGCTACCACCTTAACACCAAAGAAGAGTTCGACCCAATGCTTTATTTCTGTCTTAGTGAATCCCGATTCGACATTAAAAGTATATTGATTCTTTCCCAATAAACGAAGACTTTTTTCTGTAAATACTGCGTATTTGATTCCATTATCATATGATAATACTATATTTTATTCTTCTAATTGATTGCAATTAAACTCGGCTCAATCTTTTTTTTCTAAAAAAGATTGAGCCGAATAAAAATAGATCATGATATGATCATGAGACTTGACAAATCGAGATTCGTCTATTCTATATATCTAGAATATATATATTAAGGTATAATACAATAAAGAAATACAAATAAAATAATAAAATATAGTATTATCATATGATAATGGAATCAAATACGCAGTATTTACAGAAAAAAGTCTTCGTTTATTGGGAAAGAATCAATATACTTTTAATGTCGAATCGGGATTCACTAAGACAGAAATAAAGCATTGGGTCGAACTCTTCTTTGGTGTTAAGGTGGTAGCTGTGAATAGCCATCGACTACCTGGAAAAGGTAAAAGAATAGGACCTATTCTGGGCCATACAATGCATTACAGACGTATGATCATTACCCTTCAACCGGGTTATTCTATTCCACTTCTAGATAGAGAAAAAAACTAAAGGAGAATGAATGAAAAAAGACATAGTTTGGAAGTTAGACCTTTTTATAGGACTCTCTTTCAATTTCAAAAAAGAGGACGTTTGAAACTTTTAACAGGCGTAATCGTGAGTCAACAAGTGACTCGAACTGTGTGTAAAAAAAGAAGCATTTTTTTTTTACAGAATATTTTTCAAACTAAAAATAAAAAATACAATACAATAGTCAATATTCCTTATAATAGATATACTTAATTATATCATAAGAATCTTAAGATATTTTTCGACTAGATAGAAATAGTAAATTTGAATTGAGACACCTATTCCATGACGGATTTAAACTTACCTTCTATTTTCGTGCCTTTAGTAGGCTTAGTATTTCCGGCAATTGCAATGACTTCTTTATTTCTTTATGTGCAAAAAAATAAGATTGTCTAGTATTTTTTAGTGTAAGTAATATAATATGGTAGGGTATGTGGCTTTTTCTACACACACTTTCTACACACAAATGAAAAACGGTTATGGATGCGGATATAGGCTACGAGCATAAATGCATGAATATGCAGAGCCAGGTATAGCGAGTTTTATTTTATTTATTTTAATTGAATCAACGAATATTTTTTGAATAGAAAGTCAATGTATCTAACCTATTATTTCACAGGAGTACTAGTTGCTGAAGGCGATTTCAGAATCAAAAAAAGTAAAGTCAAAATTATTTAGCTTATTCTCTCAATTTCAATCGACCGCTGCTGGATTTAGTATATCTATTATGAATTGGCGATCAGAACACATATGGGTAGAACTTCTAAAAGGTTCTCGAAAAAGGGGTAATTTTTTCTGGGCCTGTATTCTTTTTCTAGGTTCACTAGGATTCTTATCGGTTGGGATTTCCAGTTATCTTGGTAAGAATATTATATCTATACTTCCATCTCAAGAAATTCTTTTTTTTCCGCAGGGGGTCGTGATGTCTTTCTACGGAATCGCAGGCCTATTCATTAGCTCCTACTTGTGGTGTACTATTTTGTGGAATGTAGGTAGTGGTTATGACCGATTCGATAGAAAAGAGGGAATAGTGTGCATTTTTCGTTGGGGATTCCCTGGAATAAAACGTCGCGTCTTCCTTCGATTCCTTATGCGGGATATCCAATCAATTAGAATTCAGGTTAAAGAGGGTCTTTATCCTCGTCGTATTCTTTATATGGAAATCCGGGGCCAGGGGATCATTCCCTTGACTCGTACTGATGATAAATTTTTTACTCCACGAGAAATTGAACAAAAAGCTGCCGAATTGGCCTATTTCTTGCGCGTACCAATTGAAGTATTTTGAGGTATCTTTTTTGAACTGAGTTGAATGAAGAAAAGAAGAATTGGAAGAAGAAAAGTTTTCTCAACACAGGGAGGAAGTCCCTTCTAAATTGGATTTGTTATTGTAAGGGGATTTTTAAGTATTTATCTAAAGGAAGGAACAAACGAGGATAAGAGAAATTTGCTTTTAATTTTTTTTTATCCAAGTGAGATATATCGCATACTATTCTTCCTTTTTCATCCGAAAGGGCTTTTTTTTTATTCTATTTCACTATTTCATTCCATCTAGATCTAAGAAAGAACCCAATGCACTGAAATTCCACTAATAACTAATATACAAAAAAGAAGAATAGATACAGGGTATCAAACCTATAGAGTTTTTGCTTCAAAGAAATAGAAATATCATGAAATAGAAATATCATCATATAGAGTCAGGGAATGGAATAGAGTCAGCGAATGAAGCATATTCATTAACAACTCCATTTACAGATCAAAAATGAAAAAAAAGAAAGCATTGCCTTCTTTACTATATCTTGTATTTATCGTACTTTTGCCTTGGGGGGTCTCTTCCTCATTTAACAAATGTCTGGAACTTTGGATTAAGAAGTGGTGGAATACCAGGCAATCCGAAACTCTCTTAACTGATATTCAAGAGAAAAGGATTCTAGAAAGATTCATAGAATTAGAAGAACTTTCTCTCTTGGACGAGATGATAAAAGGGAAACTAAAGACACATGTACAAAAACCTCCTACAGGAATACACAAGGAAATAATACAATGGGTCAAAATAAATAATGAGGATCATCTCCATACCATTTTGCATTTCTCGACAAATATAATCTGTTTGGCTATTCTAAGTGGTTCTTTTTTTCTGGGTAAAGAGGAACTTGTCATTTTGAATTCTTGGGTTCAGGACTTCTTCTATAATTTAAATGACTCAATAAAAGCTTTTTTTATTCTTTTAGTTACTGATTTTTTTGTTGGATTTCACTCCACCCGTGGTTGGGAACTAGTAATTCGTTGGGTCTACAACGATTTTGGATGGGCTCCTAACGAGCTTATTTTCACTATTTTTGTTTGTAGTTTTCCAGTAATTCTAGATACATGTTTGAAATTTTGGGTCTTTTTTTGTTTAAACCGTCTATCTCCTTCGCTTGTAGTCATTTATCATTCAATTAGTGAAGCATAAATTCATTCGATCTCCCGATATTAATATTAATCAAATTAGCAAGCATCTTTTTTTAGAAAGAAAGCCCTTTTCCATTTTAGCAAAATTCTTTCTATTTATACCTACTTTAAGGTATTCATCATTGCAGTACAACTGTTGCAGTAGATTGACAACCGATTCGTGTATAGGGAACTAGATTAGCTTAGCTACCTATCTAATTTGTTGTAGAAATTCTGGGATCTGCGATTGGACATGGAAAATAGAAATACCTTTTCTTGGGTAAAGGAACAGATAACTCGATCGATTTCTGTATCGATCATGATATACGTAATAACTCGGACATCTATTTCAAATGCATATCCCATTTTTGCGCAGCAGGGTTATGAAAACCCACGAGAAGCAACTGGACGAATTGTATGTGCCAATTGCCATTTAGCTAGCAAGCCCGTCGATATTGAAGTTCCCCAAGCTGTGCTTCCCGATACTGTATTTGAAGCAGTTCTTCGAATTCCTTATGATATGCAATTGAAACAAGTTCTTGCTAATGGAAAAAAGGGAGGGTTGAATGTAGGTGCTGTTCTTATTTTGCCCGAGGGATTCGAATTAGCGCCGCCCGATCGTATTTCCCCTGAGTTAAAAGAAAAGATAGGAAATCTTGCTTTTCAGAGTTATCATCCCGATAAAAAAAACATTCTTGTGATAGGCCCTGTTCCCGGTAAGAAATATAGTGAAATTGTCTTTCCCATTCTTTCCCCTGATCCTGCTACGAAGAAAGATGCTCATTTCTTAAAATATCCCATATATGTAGGGGGAAACCGAGGAAGAGGACAGATCTATCCTGATGGTAGCAAGAGTAACAATACAGTCTATAATGCTACGTCAACAGGTATAGTAAGAAAAATACTACGTAAAGAAAAAGGGGGGTATGAAATATCCATAGTTGATGCATCAGATGGACGCCAAGTGATTGATATTATACCTCCCGGACCAGAACTTCTTGTTTCAGAGGGGGAATCCATCAAGCTTGATCAACCATTAACAAGCAATCCTAATGTGGGAGGTTTTGGTCAGGGGGACGCAGAAATCGTGCTTCAGGATCCATTACGTGTCCAAGGCCTTTTGTTCTTCTTCGCATCCATTATTTTGGCACAAGTTTTTTTGGTTCTCAAAAAGAAACAGTTTGAAAAGGTTCAATTGTACGAAATGAATTTCTAGGTCTCACAATTTCTTACCATCAAGTTGGTAAAAAGCCTCGATTTATTGGCAATTGCTAGAATTATCTATGATCTATTTTGGAAATCCTTTTTTTGTTTAGACTGTTTTTTGTTTATGAGATGTCTGGAATTCCTTATTTATATCCCATGCAAAAGAAGAGAATCCAAGGCAAAGGCGAGAACAATAAAATTAAAATTTCTTCCTTTTCGGAGGGATTGCAGGTCTTCTTAATCGTCTATTCGGCACAAGAAAAAGGCTTTTTCTTGTGCCGATTCTTCTTGTATCAAAATAAGAATCCTTTTTCTTCCTAATTCGTCAAAGATTACTATTTC
>NC_057794.1:556426530-556466530 GCF_018294505.1 Triticum aestivum | reverse complement strand
GCACGGATTTCCTGGGAAACAAAGTCATAGGCACGTAAGTTCAGAGCCAAGCCAACTACGCCAATAGCACTCATCCATAAACCGGTGACGGGTACAAATAGCATAAAGAAATGTAACCAACGTTTATTGGAAAAAGCAACACCAAAGATTTGGGACCAAAAGCGGTTAGCAGTGACCATTGAATAAGTTTCTTCAGCTTGAGTTGGGTTAAAAGCACGGAAGGTATTTGCACCATCACCGTCCTCAAATAGGTTCATTGCTCCGGCCCAGAATACGATTAATCCGGCATGGGCTACATGAGCTCCAAGTAGTTTACCGGACAAATTGATAAGTCTGGCATTCCCAGCCCACCAAGCAAAGCCGGTGGTTTCTTGGTCACGACCAGCTAAAACGAAAGTTCCATTAAAGAGCGTTTCCACGTGGTAGAACCTCCTCAGGGAATATAAGATTTTCATGAGGCTGATCCTGAGCTGCCATCCACGCACGAATACCCTCGTTTAAAAGAATATTTTTGGTGTAGAAAGTCTCAAATTCAGGATCTTCCGCTGCACGGATTTCCTGGGAAACAAAGTAATAGGCACGTAAGTTCAGAGCCAAGCCAACTACGCCAATAGCACTCATCCATAAACCGGTGACGGGTACAAATAGCATAAAGAAATGTAACCAACGTTTATTGGAAAAAGCAACACCAAAGATTTGGGACCAAAAGCGGTTAGCAGTGACCATTGAATAAGTTTCTTCAGCTTGAGTTGGGTTAAAAGCACGGAAGGTATTTGCACCATCACCGTCCTCAAATAGAGTGTTTTCTACGGTCGCTCCATGAATAGCGCATAGCAGAGCCGCACCTAATACTCCGGCAACTCCCATCATATGAAATGGGTTCAACGTCCAATTATGAAATCCTTGAAAGAAAAGGATGAATCGAAATATCGCTGCTACGCCAAAACTCGGCGCAAAGAACCAACCAGATTGCCCCAGTGGATAAATAAGGAATACAGAAACAAAAACAGCAATTGGACCAGAGAATGAGATTGCATTATAAGGCCGCAATTGAACAAACCGAGCAAGTTCAAATTGGCGTAACATGAAACCTATTAGTGCAAAAGCCCCGTGGAGAGCTACAAAAGTCCATAGACCGCCTAATTGACACCAACGAGTAAAATCTCCTTGTGCTTCGGGCCCCCATAGTAGCAAAAAAGAGTGTGCTAAACTATTGGCAGGGGTAGAAACTGCTGCAGTTAAGAAATTACAACCTTCCAAATAGGAACTAGCCAATCCATGGGTATACCAAGAAGTTACAAAAGTTGTCCCTGTAAACCAACCCCCTAAAGCGAAATAAGCACAAGGAAAGAGCAATAGGCCAGACCATCCTACAAAAACGAAACGGTCCCTTCGTAACCAGTCATCCATAGTATCAAATAGATCATTTTCTTCTTTAGGAATTCTACCAAGGGCCATAGTCATAGTGATCCTCCTATTCAATTACTTCAACCATTTCCGAGCACCTCATATCACTTTCCAAGGCATATGATAGTTTTATCATCTGTGGACGATTTCTTTCTCGTTCAATGCCCTTTTTCAATGGTCTCGAAGAGAGAAATTTCCCATTTTTATCTATGGAGTCACAACCGAGGTCGTGGTAAATCCATGAATTTGATTCGATTTGTTTTTCTTATACTATTTGTTTTTCTTATACTATAGAAATAGAAATAATTTTTCTTTCTTTCTTATACTATAGAAAGAAATAAACCTTTGAATTCAGCATTATTCCAAGACTCCTATTTCAAAGTCTATCTTTTAAGGGAAAAATGAAAATAAAAGTAACCCTTCTTTTCCCATTCCCTCTCTATTGCATGGGTGGAAGAACTAAAATAGAGGATTCTGAAAAAAAAGGACCTTCGAAATCCAATTTTATGTGTAGCGCAAAGGAGTTGCGATTTCTTCTTATTCCTATAGAACATCTAGTAACAAGAATATGAAATCGTAAATAGCGAAAAATTCTTGTCTTGCGCGGTCTAAGTCTAAGGAAATAAAAAAAATTCGCTTATACAATTTCATCTACATCGAATTTATATATCAGAATAGCGGATAGAGGCATCATTAAAGGAGTCAGGTCTACTTACTTTATGCTTCTTTCCAATTTTATGGTGGATTTGATAAGAACCCTTTTTGCTTTCTTGATAAATAATCGACAAAAAAAGCGTTTTTTTATATAACCTGCTTGTTTTATTATAATTATAACAAGTCCTATATGGAAATGCCCGCTAAAGAGAAAATCTATTTGATTGTCTCTCGACCAATATCGATTTTTAGAAAGAAAAAACAAGAATTTTCTTCTTTTTTATTAACATTAAGAAAAAAGAATATAACTAAAATGGAATTGGCAATATAATTTTTATAGACTTTTGAAAGAAAAAAAGGGTTTTTTTTGCAACCATTATTTCTTATTTCTTGCCTATATCATATCACGGAAACCTTTCGCTTTGGAACGTGGAGAGATGGCTGAGTGGACTAAAGCGGCGGATTGCTAATCCGTTGTACAATTTTTTTGTACCGAGGGTTCGAATCCCTCTCTTTCCGCTCCCTTGGATCATTTGGGACTTTCGAATTGGAAAGAATTCTGACCCCCGGATTTTCTCATAGATAAATGTACGAAACAAATCCAATAAGAAAAAAAAACGGAATTTTTACTCCTCGCGTCCAGGATTCCGTCCTGGGTCATTAGATAAGAATCCAAAGATAAAGAGTGAAACAAAGAATATCACTACTGTATAAACAAAAAGTTTGAGAGTAAGCATTACATAATCTCCAAGATTTTTTTTAAGGAATAGATTACCAGTTTTTCCTTACCACACGGATCCACTAGGATGGTTTTTTTTTGATACCTAAAATGAAAAAATGAATTCTTGAAAAAAATTGCAAGAATTCATTTATAATAAGCACTCTTATCAATAGCAAAAATAGGGTTAGGTGGTTAGGTATTGTGTAGGTACCTGCTCAACCTAGGTGCAGGGGAGTAGAAAGGCTGATCCAAATTTATTGCTGTAGCTACCCATTCAATGTAGAAGAATTTAAATTTGAGAATCGAAGGTTCATAATATAAAAATATAAAACTTCTCGGCTTTTACCCATTTTAATTTTTTTTTGGAATGAACACATCATTCAATTTGGCATACAGAGTACTAAAGATTTCATCGAAAACTTACAGCAGCTTGCCAAACAAAGGCTAATAGAAAAAAGAATAGAGGTATAACAGGCATAATATCCACGATTGGATTGAAAATAGCATAAGCTTCGGGTAATTTGGCAAAGAAAAAACTAGTAGGATAAAGAACAGAATTAAAACAGATACAGGTTAAACTAAGTATATTAGGCATAACAAGCATTTCATTCTTGTAGAGTAAATAATTGGATTTTTCTTGAGTTATTTTTTTAAGGGAAAGAAGGAAAAGGCAGATTCAAAATCTTTTTTCTTCGGACTTTCCCAAACACAAAATACCTCCTTGTATTCGCACTCTCAAATGAGAGTGGAATAAATTCGACTTTCATATAATATCTTAATAGAATTCCATGTAATGATCAATGCATTTTTTTGATTCTATATTATCCGCATGTGTAGAATACTAGCGAGAGAATATCCCTCCTTTTTTATGTAATTGAAATGGTATTGACGAATAACAAATAAACATACTAGTGTTTATTAGTGTCGCATAAAACCCGAAATGGGGCGTGGCCAAGTGGTAAGGCAGCGGGTTTTGGTCCCGTTACTCGGAGGTTCGAATCCTTCCGTCCCAGATTGTTTCTGATGAAACAAACGGTGAAATCATATAGTATTCCGTACGAGACAAAAGTTTATTAAAGAGAATAATGATATCTTATTCTTTCTCAGAAAACATAATAAAGTCTTAAGTCCAGTCAAATTGACTATCTTTATTTTCATGAAAAAATGGGATCTATCAAGCACATTCAGGATATGCCTCTACTATAAAATCACTTAGTCATATTTTTTTCTTCCTTTTGGTATTCGAGTTGAAGAAGTACGAGAATTCTATAACTACCAAAAACTTTCAATCTTTTCATTGGAATAGTTTTTTTAGTTATTATAGTTAATTGTTTTTGGTACTGAAAAAATATATTACTACTAGAATTAGAATTCTAGTAATTAAATTAATTAAACTTTTTTGGAGGTTGATAGTTTATTTATCCGGGAAGCCTCCGCCAAGATCCAATTTATTTAAACCCATATTAAAATTCTATCATATGAATGAAACATAGTTTGAAAAAGACGACTAAACAAGTTTGCTTAAAACTTATTTATTCTTAAATTTCCACCCTCAACGGATGGCTCGAGATGATCAATCTTGAAGTGAGAAGAGAAGGATTGACTCTTCCTCAATAAATAAACTATCAACCTCCAAAAAAGTTTAATTAATTTAATTACTAGAATTCTAATTCTAGTAGTAATATATTTTTTCAGTACCAAAAACAATTAACTATAATAACTAAAAAAACTATTCCAATGAAAAGATTGAAAGTTTTTGGTAGTTATAGAATTCTCGTACTTCTTCAACTCGAATACCAAAAGGAAGAAAAAAATATGACTAAGTGATTTTATAGTAGAGGCATATCCTGAATGTGCTTGATAGATCCCATTTTTTCATGAAAATAAATATAGTCAATTTGACTGGACTTAAGACTTTATTATGTTTTCTGAGAAAGAATAAGATATCATTATTCTCTTTAATAAACTTTTGTCTCGTACGGAATACTATATGATTTCACCGTTTGTTTCATCAGAAACAATCTGGGACGGAAGGATTCGAACCTCCGAGTAACGGGACCAAAACCCGCTGCCTTACCACTTGGCCACGCCCCATTTCGGGTTTTATGCGACACTAATAAACACTAGTATGTTTATTTGTTATTCGTCAATACCATTTCAATTACATAAAAAAGGAGGGATATTCTCTTGCTAGTATTCTACACATGCGGATAATATAGAATCAAAAAAATGCATTGATCATTACATGGAATTCTATTAAGATATTATATGAAAGTCGAATTTATTCCACTCTCATTTGAGAGTGCGAATACAAGGAGGTATTTTGTGTTTGGGAAAGTCCGAAGAAAAAAGATTTTGAATCTGCCTTTTCCTTCTTTCCCTTAAAAAAATAACTCAAGAAAAATCCAATTATTTACTCTACAAGAATGAAATGCTTGTTATGCCTAATATACTTAGTTTAACCTGTATCTGTTTTAATTCTGTTCTTTATCCTACTAGTTTTTTCTTTGCCAAATTTATTGCTGTAGCTACCCATTCAATGTAGAAGAATTTAAATTTGAGAATCGAAGGTTCATAATATAAAAATATAAAACTTCTCGGCTTTTACCCATTTTAAAATTTTTTTGGAATGAACACATCATTCAATTTGGCATACAGAGTACTAAAGATTTCATCGAAAACTTACAGCAGCTTGCCAAACAAAGGCTAATAGAAAAAAGAATAGAGGTATAACAGGCATAATATCCACGATTGGATTGAAAATAGCATAAGCTTCGGGTAATTTGGCAAAGAAAAAACTAGTAGGATAAAGAACAGAATTAAAACAGATACAGGTTAAACTAAGTATATTAGGCATAACAAGCATTTCATTCTTGTAGAGTAAATAATTGGATTTTTCTTGAGTTATTTTTTTAAGGGAAAGAAGGAAAAGGCAGATTCAAAATCTTTTTTCTTCGGACTTTCCCAAACACAAAATACCTCCTTGTATTCGCACTCTCAAATGAGAGTGGAATAAATTCGACTTTCATATAATATCTTAATAGAATTCCATGTAATGATCAATGCATTTTTTTGATTCTATATTATCCGCATGTGTAGAGTACTAGCAAGAGAATATCCCTCCTTTTTTATGTAATTGAAATGGTATTGACGAATAACAAATAAACATACTAGTGTTTATTAGTGTCGCATAAAACCCGAAATGGGGCGTGGCCAAGTGGTAAGGCAGCGGGTTTTGGTCCCGTTACTCGGAGGTTCGAATCCTTCCGTCCCAGATTGTTTCTGATGAAACAAACGGTGAAATCATATAGTATTCCGTACGAGACAAAAGTTTATTAAAGAGAATAATGATATCTTATTCTTTCTCAGAAAACATAATAAAGTCTTAAGTCCAGTCAAATTGACTATCTTTATTTTCATGAAAAAATGGGATCTATCAAGCACATTCAGGATATGCCTCTACTATAAAATCACTTAGTCATATTTTTTTCTTCCTTTTGGTATTCGAGTTGAAGAAGTACGAGAATTCTATAACTACCAAAAACTTTCAATCTTTTCATTGGAATAGTTTTTTTAGTTATTATAGTTAATTGTTTTTGGTACTGAAAAAATATATTACTACTAGAATTAGAATTCTAGTAATTAAATTAATTAAACTTTTTTGGAGGTTGATAGTTTATTTATTGAGGAAGAGTCAATCCTTCTCTTCTCACTTCAAGATTGATCATCTCGAGCCATCCGTTGAGGGTGGAAATTTAAGAATAAATAAGTTTTAAGAAAACTTGTTTAGTCATCTTTTTCAAACTATGTTTCATTCATATGATAGAATTTTAATATGGGTTTAAATAAATTGGATCTTGGCGGAGGCTTCCCGGATAAATACTTACTTTCTTTTATCCATATTGCTCCATAGATAGCAAGTTTTAATTAGTATAAAAAAACTAAACCAATGACTATTCATGATTCCATCCATATTATAGAGTATATAAGGCCTATGTTATAGAGTATATAACTTCGATCATAGGGATCGATTTCTAGTCGCGTAGCTTCATAATAATTTTGCAAAGCTTCCGCATAATTTCCTTCGGATTGAGCCAACATCCGTTACGGTCGTTCATTCTATTCAAAAAATCTCCGTTCCAAAACCGTACATGAGGTTTTCATCTCATACGGCTCCTCCCTTCTGTACACAATAGTACTAAGCGAAATAATCTATAGAATCAAAATAGAATTAGTCCCATCTCATTATGAACCGAAAGGGGCTGGTATTTTTCCAAGAAATCTCTAGCCAACCTTCCCACAAGAGGTTTTTCTTAACACCAATGAATTCTATTAATGCTAGAGGAAAATGATAGCTCCAATAATTTCTTTGTTCTCAACGCCTCCTATTTACAGGAATTAGCTACTTCAACGATCTTTGATGGTTATAGGGGTATCCAAAGTACAAACCTGATGGTTGTTTGTTATCCCAACCATTCTTCCCAGCCCTGATACCGATCAGGAAAGGGGTAATTTCTAACAAAGTTTTTCTCTTGTTGATTCCTATTTCTAGGTGTAGTGCTTTTCTCCCCTATGCTGCCTACGGATACTAATAGAGTAGGATTGGCCTGTAATCCATACCATACCATATCCTGTAGGTGTAACCTTTCGCTCAATACTCAAATCTACAATTGAAGTATCTGAAGCCGCATCAATCGAGGATACACGACGGAAGGAATTGTTAGTTCGCCTCACCTTCCCGAAGCGTGGGTTTGTTTGCTTTACAAATTTGGTTCTCTCTATGCCAACCCCTTCTCTTTTTCGTAAGACTGAGGTATAGGTAGGGCTAAAAAAAGCAAAAAAAGAGTCAAATCGCACCATCTCTATAATAAGTAAATGCCTTTTTTTCTCCTGAGGTTGTCAGAATTATTCGCAATAAAATATTGGCTACAATTGAGGAGGTCTTATCAATGAAATTTCCATTTACACGGGATCTAGGCATAATTCCCAACCCATTCTATATAGAATTGTTTTCATTCCTTCACAAAATAACATAAAAACAAACACATTCGATTCTTATAATTATAAATAAATTGATCCATATGCTCTACTCTAAATCCATATGCTTTAAATGGATAAGAGAGATATGGATTTTCCGCTCAGCTCAAATTGTATCCTTTTCCTTCTGCTTGGACACGAAGAGATATGAAATATTTGACTAAGACTGGATTTCATTCCACTTTCCTATTTCTGAACAACAACTTATGTTATCAACTATTTCGTGTTTTCAAAGTTATTTTATTAATTGTCTCATACCCTATTTTTGATTTCGATAGTATGGTGTAGCGTATCTTATGCAAACGGAATTCTAAGGTTTCTTTATTTTATTTTATTATGCAATAAGAAGAATTCTTCCATTTTCTTTTTCTTTAGTTGCGGGAAAACCCAAATTAAAACTTTTATTTTATAGCAAGCGCAATTTCTAGTAAAAAATCCTGTATCCTTCCACTTAGATCAAAAGGATTTTTTCCAATAGAACTATGGAACCCCCGAGTGGTTGCGGTTGTACCTGTACTGCAGGAATAAGAAAACTCGCTATTCACTCAGTTTATTTTCCATAATAAGTTATGTAGGAGAGATGGCCGAGCGGTTCAAGGCGTAGCATTGGAACTGCTATGTAGACTTTTGTTTACCGAGGGTTCGAATCCCTCTCTTTCCGTTTTTATCAATTCATCAATGTTAAGGATCACAATGTATCAAATCAAATAACAATTTTTTCCAGCAATAATATAATATCTTATATTATCTTATTTTGATTTAATAGAAATTAGAAATTCTCTATAGCAAATTACTGTGGTATGTAAAATACACATAGAGGAAAAAAGAAAAAAGGATCCTAATCCTAGGGTTAATCAATTTTAGCTAGTTGATGGGAAAATACGAATTAATGGTAATGGTCTTAGGGCGATTTAGTTCGGGGAAAGGGGAAGGGGAAGAAAATTCTATGAACCTTTCCTTTTTTCGTTAAGTTCAAGTCTGACGAGAGTAATATTCTACAACTAACAACTCATTTATTTTGAGACCGACCCACTTCCTATCTAGGATTTTATTTACTAGTCCTTTATATTCCAACGTGTCAATCGCCAAATGCTTTGGCAATTTCCCCGGGTCCGATGAAGCAATATAATTTTGAACCAAACCTTTTGATCTTTGGTTATCTTTCGTAGTAATAATATCTCTGGGTTTGCAACGAAAACTTGGTATATTGACTATACGACCATTAACTAAAATATGTCTATGGTTGACTAATTGGCGGGCCCCAGGAATGGTTGAAGCCATACCCAATCGAAAAAGGATATTATCCAAACGCATTTCAAGTAATTGTAGTAAAACCTGGCCTGTTGACCTTTTTGCTTTTCCAGCGATATGTACATATCTAAGTAATTGTCGTTCTGTCAGACCATAATGAAAACGCAATTTCTGTTTTTCTTGAAGACGAATACGATATTGCTCCTTTTTCCCAGAATTGAATTTTTTTTTAAGTTCAAGTCTGACGAGAGTAATATTCTACAACTAACAACTCATTTATTTTGAGACCGACCCACTTCCTATCTAGGATTTTATTTACTAGTCCTTTATATTCCAACGTGTCAATCGCCAAATGCTTTGGCAATTTCCCCGGGTCCGATGAAGCAATATAATTTTGAACCAGACCTTTTGATCTTTGGTTATCTTTCGTAGTAATAATATCTCTGGGTTTGCAACGAAAACTTGGTATATTGACTATACGACCATTAACTAAAATATGTCTATGGTTGACTAATTGGCGGGCCCCAGGAATGGTTGAAGCCATACCCAATCGAAAAAGGATATTATCCAAACGCATTTCAAGTAATTGTAGTAAAACCTGGCCTGTTGACCTTTTTGCTTTTCCAGCGATATGTACATATCTAAGTAATTGTCGTTCTGTCAGACCATAATGAAAACGCAATTTCTGTTTTTCTTGAAGACGAATATGATATTGCTCCTTTTTCCCAGAACTGATTTTTTTTTAAGATTACTTCCGGATTTAGGTGTTTTTCTAGTGAGTCCTGGTAAAGCTCCCAGACGGCGTATTTTTTTAAACGAGGTCCTCGATAACGGGACATGAAGACTCTTTTTTATTTTATTGAAATTTCATTTTACACAATTAATTTCATTGTATTTACATTACAGAATACATCGAAATTAAAACTGAATTAAACTACAGGATAAACAGAGTAAAATCAACTAAAGTACCCCAAAAAATGGAATTTCATCAAAATCTTTATTTTTTTTATATATATTATTTATTTTATTGTTTTGTATCTAGCAAAATTGTAAGGTAAAAAACATAAAAGATCCTGGATTCTCCATTTAATTCGGAAAAAAAGAGATTCTTGTTCGTAGAACATCGATGGAGAAAAAAAAGCCGACTATCAGATTTGAACCGATGACCCTCGCATTACAAATGCGATGCTCTAACCTCTGAGCTAAGTGGGCTTACATAACGGAAATAGTGTAACAAATAGAAATAGGTATAGTATAGGAAATCCGTAAAATCTCAGATATTAGTTATTAATCTTAGCTATTAACTAGTTCTAAATTTGAAGTTATACTTATAAAAATAAAAAAATACTAAAACTTCTTAAAGATAAAGTTAGCTTGATATGCTTAACTATAGGATATTAAAAAATAAAATTATAGAATTTATTGGTATTTTCATTCGATCATTATAGACTTTATTATTTGTTAATAATTTGAGGATTAATATTTCACTAAGGGGAACATAGAGTCAGAGTAAATAAAATTGCTAATTCTGATTATAAAAAAAGAATAAATATCAAGCGTTATAGTATAATTTGGAATACTATAAAAAAGTAAGACGGGAGGTGGGGGAGATAAAAACTTTTGGATATATTGATTCGGATTGAATTGCAAATACATCAAGGATAGAATCAATTCAATTCTGAATTGCAATAAGCAAGCGAGGTCTCTCAAATAGAGTCGAACTGAACTGCTAGACTACGTTGAGTGATGAACTCAATGATTCAAAAAAAACTAAGAGATGGATGAAATTACACAAGGAATCCTGGTCTCAAAGAAGAGGGAAATGGGGATATGGCGAAATCGGTAGACGCTACGGACTTGATTGTATTGAGCCTTGGTATGGAAACCTGCTAAGTGGTAACTTCCAAATTCAGAGAAACCCTGGAATTAAAAAAGGGCAATCCTGAGCCAAATCCGTGTTTTTAGAAAACAAGGGGTTCTCGAACTAGAATACAAAGGAAAAGGATAGGTGCAGAGACTCAATGGAAGCTGTTCTAACGAATCGAGTTAATTACGTTGTGTTGTTAGTGGAATTCCTTCTAATTCTAAATTAGAGAAAGAGGGGTTTTATACCTTATACATTTAATAAACACGTATAGATACTGACATAGCAAACGATTAATCACAGAACTCATATTATATTATAATTATAATATAGGTTCTTTATCTTTTTTAAAAATGAAATTAGAAATGATAATGATTATGAAATAAAAAACTCATAAAAACTCATATCATAATTTTTTTTCATTATTGTGAATCCACTCCAATCGAATATTGAATAATCAAATTCTTCAATTCAAATTCAAAGTTTTCGAGATCTTTAAGAAAGTGGATTAATCGGACGAGGACAAAGAGAGAGTCCCATTCTACATGTCAATACTGACAACAATGAAATTTCTAGTAAAAGGAAAATCCGTCGACTTTATAAGTTGTGAGGGTTCAAGTCCCTCTATCCCCAAATCCTCTTTTATTCCCTAACTATACTATATTATTATTATTTATCCTCTTTTTTTTCTTTTTATCAATGGGTTTAAGATTCATTAGCTTTCTCATTCTACTCTTTCACAAAGGAATGCGAAGAGAACTCAATGGATCTTATCCTATTCATTGAATAGATTTCTTTTTTATTAGAGTATCGGCAAGAAATCTTGGTTATTCACTCTATTTTTAAGTTTTATTTAAGTAAACCATGCACAATGCATAGGACTACCCCCCCATTTTCAAATTTTAAATTTGAAATACTTTAATTAATTTTTAGTCCTTTTAATTGACATAGATACAAATACTCTACTAGGATGATGCACAAGAAAAGGTCAGGATAGCTCAGTTGGTAGAGCAGAGGACTGAAAATCCTCATGTCACCAGTTCAAATCTGGTTCCTGGCAGAGAAAAAAAAAGATCCACCGAATAGGTATTGATCCAAATACCTCGAGATGGATTGTGATACATATTCATTAATAATATTTATTCATCTAATTTGTATTCCGCTATTCCGACGAATATTTTTTTAGTCTTGCTTATCTTTATCTTATCTTATTTTCCTAGTTGTGCTAAGTAATGTGCGCGGTACAAAGTTCCTGGTAGAGAACTTCTTTGAGTCATCCTATTTTTCTGCTCATATGAAGGAAATTAATATGCGATTTTCAAAATAGGGGAATCCAAATGAAACCCTTTTTTTGCTCAGTCTATCTGGAATGCTTTTGTATAATTAGGAATTAATTATAAATAGGTATTCCGTTTCATCTAGGAAAAGAACCTAAAAATATTCCTTGACTTGAATAAAATCTGGAGTTGTGTTGTATAAGTGAGCATGAATTTCTTATCATTCAATGAGCATCTTGTATTTCATAAAAATTGGGGGTTATATAATCCTTACGTAAGGGCCAGCCTATCCAACTTTCAGGCATTAGGATACGTTTAAGGCGCGGATGATTATCATAAGAGATTCCCACCATATCATAAGATTCGCGTTCTTGAAAATCGGCACTTCTCCAAATCCAGAAGACAGACGGAATTCTAGGATTATCCTTTTGGGCAAAGACTTTTATGCAGACTTCTTCTGAATTATCTATACCATATTGTATTCTCGTAAGATGATACACGCTAGCTAAAGATCCACCGGGTGCTACATCATAAGCACATTGGGAGCGTAAATAATTGTAACCATATACATATAAAATGACAGCAATGGAATCCCAATCCCCTGCTTTTATTTGTAAAGTCTCTATTCCTCGGTGATCAAAGCCCAAAGATCTATGAACCACCTCATGTTTGACTAGCCAATTAGATAACCAACCCTGCTGCATTGTCTTCATCTCTCCCTCTTTGTATAAATATTTCACATTTCGGATGCAAGTTTGAAAGATTGCCCTGCTTTTTATTTTTCTACACAAAACAGCCCCCCTCCTAATTCACTAATTTGTAGGAAGGTACTGAACTTTTGGATTTGAAAAAAGTTTCAGAAGATATATCTAATGTAGATGGTGATTGATAGAGCAATTCTTGCTCATAAGTTCCTGTATGAGTACTGCGCCTAACATAAAGCTTGTGACTGGTAGTAAAACATCTATTTTTATTTTGAGATAGAGTTCGATCCTCAACTATTTCTCGCGATATCTTCTTACGAAGTTTTGTTAGGGCATCTATAACTGCCTCCGGTTTAGGTGGGCAGCCCGGCAAGTAGACATCCACAGGAATTAACTTATCAACTCCCCGAACAGTACTATAGGAATCCGTACTGAACATTCCCCCTGTAATAGTACAGGCTCCCATAGCAATGATGTATTTTGGTTCAGGCATTTGCTCGTATAATCTCACTAAAGAGGGAGCCATTTTCATTGTTACCGTACCGGCTGTTAAAATTAGGTCTGCTTGCCTAGGACTTGATCTTGGTACCAATCCATAATGATCAAAGTCAAATCGTGAGCCTATTAATGAAGCAAATTCAATGAAACAACAACTGGTACCGTATAGAAGGGGCCATAAACTAGAGAGTCTTGACCAATTCGAAAGATCATTTGGTGTAGTTGAAATAACAGAATTGGAACTTGTTTGGTCAAGTAAGGGAAACTCAATCAAATTCATAACTGTCTCAATAGAATCTTTTCCTTCTTTTTTTTGTCTAAATATTCAGTTAAGACCATTCCAAGGCTCCTTTTCGCCATGCATAAACTAAACCAACAACTAAGATAAGCACGAAAATCAAAGCTTCGATAAAAACGGATACACCCAATACGTCGAAACTCATTGCCCAAGGGTATAGAAAGACAGTTTCCACATCAAAAACAACAAAAACGAGCGCAAACATATAATAGCGTATTCGGAATTGTACCCAAGCCCCTCCCATGGGTTCTATACCCGATTCATAACTAGAAAGCTTCTCTGGTCCTTCACTAACCGGGGCTAAAAGTCCTGAAATCGAAAATGCCAAAATAGGAATAAGGCTTGCTATTATTAGAAATGTCCAAAAAATATCATATTCGTGAAGCAGAAACATAATGTACTCCCATTAATGTGGAATAGGCGGAACTTAAATTAGTCAATTCAATTCAGCATTGTCAATTTATCCAGAACTTCTCTCTTTTCCTCGGTGAAACAAGAATCTTTTTTGTTCAAACAAAAGCGCTTAGTTTAGCCTTTGTTTCCTCTGTGCTGCATCTTCTTTAAAGATTCATCCAATGGAATCCCAACTCCCTTTCTTTTGGATTTCCATTCTTTTTAGATATGGTGTATGTAGATCTAATTCTTATATAAAGAAAACTTTCTCGTTTCACTTTGTCTCGCTTTCTCTAGAATCTCTAGAAAAAAGAATAGCTCTATCCTTTATTTAATATTTAATAATAAAATAATAAGAGACTATTAAATAAAAATGAGAATACTACTAAATTAGAACCTAATTAAGATAGTAGGACTAATCTATGCAGTAGAATTAATGAGAAGTAATACTATAAAATAAAAATAAAGAACTCTATTTCAGAACTATGAGACAGAATAATCTGTTTTCTTATTTACTCTTTACTTTATTTTTTCTATTTAAAGTTGATCAATTTACATAATGTATCTATAAACAAAGTAATAAATATACTTAAAACAAAGTAGGAATTCGCAAAATGGATAAAATCATTGCAGTTATTATAGGGAAGTCTAGAGATATCCTATTTGAAGGAGGACGGGATTCAAATCAGGGAAAGGATCCTTTCTTCTATTGATTTGATAGAAATTCGTTTTTCTTTTCCTGTCTGTATGATTTTGATTTTCGATGAATGAGCCTTTTGTAATGCTTTTATCCATTTTGCGAATTCCTACTTTGTTTTAAGTATATTTATTACTTTGTTTATAGATACATTATGTAAATTGATCAACTTTAAATAGAAAAAATAAAGTAAAGAGTAAATAAGAAAACAGAATATTCTGTCTCATAGTTCTGAAATAGAGTTCTTTATTTTTATTTTATAGTATTACTTCTCATTAATTCTACTGCATAGATTAGTCCTACTATCTTAATTAGGTTCTAATTTAGTAGTATTCTCATTTTTATTTAATAGTCTCTTATTATTTTATTATTAAATATTAAATAAAGGATAGAGCTATTCTTTTTTCTAGAGATTCTAGAGAAAGCGAGACAAAGTGAAACGAGAAAGTTTTCTTTATATAAGAATTAGATCTACATACACCATATCTAAATAGAATGGAAATCCAAAATAGGAATAAGGCTTGCTATTATTAGAAATGTCCAAAAAATATCATATTCGTGAAGCAGAAACATAATGTACTCCCATTAATGTGGAATAGGCGGAACTTAAATTAGTCAATTCAATTCAGCATTGTCAATTTATCCAGAACTTCTCTCTTTTCCTCGGTGAAACAAGAATCTTTTTTGTTCAAACAAAAGCGCTTAGTTTAGCCTTTGTTTCCTCTGTGCTGCATCTTCTTTAAAGATTCATCCAATGGAATCCCAACTCCCTTTCTTTTGGATTTCCATTCTATTTAGATATGGTGTATGTAGATCTAATTCTTATATAAAGAAAACTTTCTCGTTTCACTTTGTCTCGCTTTCTCTAGAATCTCTAGAAAGAAGGTTTCCACATCAAAAACAACAAAAACGAGCGCAAACATATAATAGCGTATTCGGAATTGTACCCAAGCCCCTCCCATGGGTTCTATACCCGATTCATAACTAGAAAGCTTCTCTGGTCCTTCACTAACCGGGGCTAAAAGTCCTGAAATCGAAAATGCCAAAATAGGAATAAGGCTTGCTATTATTAGAAATGTCCAAAAAATATCATATTCGTGAAGCAGAAACATAATGTACTCCCATTAATGTGGAATAGGCGGAACTTAAATTAGTCAATTCAATTCAGCATTGTCAATTTATCC
Organism: Triticum aestivum; assembly: GCF_018294505.1. Classification (NCBI taxonomy): domain Eukaryota; kingdom Viridiplantae; phylum Streptophyta; class Magnoliopsida; order Poales; family Poaceae; genus Triticum; species Triticum aestivum. Next base: position 556,450,545 of record NC_057794.1, on the reverse strand, counting down.
AGAACTTCTCTCTTTTCCTCTGTGAAACAAGAATCTTTTTTGTTCAAACAAAAGCGCTTAGTTTAGCCTTTGTTTCCTCTGTGCTGCATCTTCTTTAAAGATTCATCCAATGGAATCCCAACTCCCTTTCTTTTGGATTTCCATTCTATTTAGATATGGTGTATGTAGATCTAATTCTTATATAAAGAAAACTTTCTCGTTTCACTTTGTCTCGCTTTCTCTAGAATCTCTAGAAAAAAGAATAGCTCTATCCTTTATTTAATATTTAATAATAAAATAATAAGAGACTATTAAATAAAAATGAGAATACTACTAAATTAGAACCTAATTAAGATAGTAGGACTAATCTATGCAGTATAATTAATGAGAAGTAATACTATAAAATAAAAATAAAGAACTCTATTTCAGAACTATGAGACAGAATATTCTGTTTTCTTATTTACTCTTTACTTTATTTTTTCTATTTAAAGTTGATCAATTTACATAATGTATCTATAAACAAAGTAATAAATATACTTAAAACAAAGTAGGAATTCACAAAATGGATAAAATCATTGCAGTTATTATAGGGAAGTCTAGAGATATCCTATTTGAAGGAGGACGGGATTCAAATCAGGGAAAGGATCCTTTCTTCTATTGATTTGATAGAAATTCGTTTTTCTTTTCCTGACTGTATGATTTTGATTTTCGATGAATGAGCCTTTTGTAATGCTTTTATCTCTATTCTATGTCGCAGGCGCCTATCCAGTCTATAAACAAATACTAATGAGAAAATGAAAACTATACTAAACTAAAGAAAACATAGGATAGAGATCCTAAAATCTAAAAAAGGGCATATTAGGGCTATACGGATTCGAACCGTAGACCTTCTTGGTAAAACAGATCAAACGGATTATTATCGAAATGATTTGAACTGTTTCAAAGACCCAACATGCATTTTTTGCATTGGGCTCTTTCATAAACTGATTTAAAGATCAGTTAGTCCACCATACTTTTTCTTTACGGAAAGATAATGAGATGGCTCCCTGTGCTCTGATTGATTTTTTTTTATTATGATCTATCTAGGAGCAATACCAAAGTGTTTCAAAGGAGGATTACCTTGACTTAGGTCTGCCTCCGGTCTAAATTAAATCAACCTAAGTGAAATGGAGTCTCTATCGTTCCACTGCAAGAGTTAACTATGAGACTTCATACACCTTAAAGTTCATAGAACGAAAAGAAGTTTTTTGGAGGCCCTTATCCTCATTACGCCTAGCATTTAGTGGGCTGGATATTTACCTTATCAACTAGCAAATCCATAAGGGTTCTATTTGATTAGGCACCTGAATTGGCACCTGAATCGGACTGAACCGACTGTTTGTCAAGCTACTGTTCTCCTATTCTCTCGAATCTATGAAGTAAGACATTGATTTTGCAATAAGATCGATTATGTTCATTGCATAATAAGCTCCTTTGAAAAGCATTGGCGCACGTGTAAACGAGTTGCTCTACCGAACTGAGCTATAGCCCTTGTCAGAGATATCTTAACATATAGATAATTTCTTGTCAAGATGAATATTTTCTAATGCCAGAGGATACCCCTTTGATCTGTATCTGTTTAGTATTTAGTTTAGTATTTAGTATATAACAGACCAATAACAGAGCGGTATTGCTTAGAAAAGGGATTCAATATATAATTGATCGAAGTAATGGGTCTTCTTATATGTATCAAAATCGATATCAAAATCAAAAAGATGAAAGATGTACAATCCAATTTCTTGATTCAATAGAAGCCCAAAGAGGTGCATATGGTACCCAAATAAGAATAGGATAGATATGTCAAAAGCAGGTCTGATTACACCTATTCCTAATCCTAAATAGAATGTAAGGACGTAGGGATTTCTATGTAAACAGAATATCCTATTTCCATAGGCTCGAATGACCCCTTCTCATAATAAGAATGTGCACGGTCTGGTTCGGTATGGAATGAACTTATAATCTGATGATCGAGTCGATTCCATGATTATAAGTTCATAACCCTAGCGCCCATTCCCATTTTGGGCGGAACAGATCTACTAATTCTTTTATTCCAGTTAGTAAGAGGGATCTTGAACTAAGAAATAGACCTAGCAGCTAAAAGAGGGTATCCTGAGCAATTGCAAGAATGGGGTTCATTGATATTCCTGGTATAGTAGATGCTATCACACATACAGTCATACTCAATTCGATGGAATTGTTTGATCTTAAAGGGGATCTTCTATAATTTCGCACATAAGGGGTTATTTCTTGGTTTCGTCCAGTCATTAATCACTTGATTATTTTTAGATAATAGTAGATAGAAAGAACGCTCGTAAGGAGTCCTATTGAAACCAAGAAATATAGGCCTGCTTGCCATCCACACCAGAATAGATAGAGTTTTCCGAAGAAACCTGCTAGTGGAGGAAGGCCTCCTAGGGATAAGAGACATAGGGCTAAAGAGAGAGCCAAAAAAGGATCTTTCGTGTATAATCCTGCATAATCTCGAATGTTATCAGTTCCGGTACGTAGACCAAATAATACAATGCAAGCAAAAGTTCCTAGATTCATGGAGATATAGAACAGCATATAAGTTATCATGCTTGCATATCCATGATTTGAGTCTCCAACAATTATTCCAATAATTACATATCCGATTTGCCCTATGGACGAATATACTACAGATGCGCCATTAGTATATACAATAGTGCACCATTAGTATGCCTCCCAGGGGGACATGTATACCCAGGTGCTTTGGCATACTAATGGCGCACGACAACATGATGCGCCATTAGTAACTTCGGCATACTAATGGCGCACTGTTTAATGATGCGCCATTAGCATTCTTTGGCATACTAATGGCGCACTATGATGTGATGCTCCATTAGTATGAATATTAGGTTTTTTTAATTTTTTAATTTTCTGTTTTTTGCACAGGTTACAAAATGTATAATTGGACAAAATATAGATAGCACACATCAACAACAGATTCATCGAATACAATAGAAGATTAGTCTCTGAATACAATTCATCATTTTAGTCTCCGAATACAATTCATCATATTAGTCTCTGAATTGAAAAGACGAACAAAGATAGAACATTATATTACAAGTCTCGAGACCGCGAGTTTGTCTTCACATTACAAGTCGATATCGATCATCTAAACTACCATCACATAGAAGAGAGCTGCGGTCATCACGATGAGCATCATCACGATGAAACTCGTCTTCATCCGGTTCCTCCAACGCTCCCTCCCCTCTCCCGCTAGATAGCGGGCGTATCTAGATTCGGCCTCGACCCTACTGGCGTACCCTTTGTAACTGTACTGAATCGGTGAACCTGTCTCCGACACTCCTCCCAGTCGTCATAGACTCCGGGAACCTTACCCTTGTACACGACATACCACGGCATCGCTATGCAGTAGCCAAACGAAACGTTAGTACCAATTCACAGACAATACATAAGCAATATATAAGTATGCAACAGAATGATCGAAAGAGAAAAGTAAGACATTAATAGCATCGATTACATCTAAGTTGAACGACTCTCGAAACCAAAGAGACATACTACAAGTTCATTAAAGTTTAATTACAACATGAGCCAATCGATGTTTCAGAACTAGACACAGCATCACTGCTTTCGACTCGACTCAAGGGACCGGAGCGTGGATGAAGCCGCCATCTATCGTGGGAGTCATGAAAAACGGGCGTTGTTAGCCTGCATTTGTAGGATTGTGTCGATGTCACTGTTGGACGGTTGATTTCTGAGGTAGAACTGCCCCGCGATATGAAGGACATCTTGATGGATGATTTCCGCAAACTCCGACTGGATGCGAAAGAATTCTTGTCTGTTGTCCGCGTCCTGGATTGCCGACACGCTCGCGGCCCAATCTTTGAGTCTACTCGGTAGCAGAAGTTGATGATGGTCCTGTACGATCGCCCGCATGTGATGGATGGCGTAGTAGGCACCCTTCTGACCGCCAGGCGGCTACTTGACGCAGCAGAACATCGTATTGTGGGAGAACATGTGCTTGCCGTACTTACGAATAGGCCTGGTCAAGGTGCCTCCAGATTTGACGTAGCCGGGGAGAACATCATCAAGATCCTTCTTGACATTTGTGTAGTCTACGTTCGACTGACGGTCCGGGTCGAAATACGTGGCCATGGAATATTTGGGGCATAGGAGGATGAGCGTGCAACGTGTGTCACTGCAGAAAACACGGAATGTTAAAAGAAAAACGATCGAAATCTAAGAATTCATATGTTACGGGGCGGTTGAGGGGAGGACTTACTCGGGAAAGTAAGGCACGAGGAAGTTATCCTTATCTTGGTTTGCCAGAATGATGCCTTCGAGGTAAGAACTCGCGACTTGCCGGTCCCCAGCGCTGCCCAAGATCTTGGCACGCATGTAGAAGGGGTCGACTATCACGATGTCCGGGGTCTTGTCGCGAATGATCCGCATCTCCATACTCAGCGAAAATAGCCGAACGAAGGTGTAGTGCAGCGGATGAAGGTTCAACATAGCGTGGATGTCATCAAACCGCAGGACGATCGTACCCCCGATGGAGTTATCCACAAAGCCCTTTCCCTCTGGCACCTTGGCCGCGAAAACCAGGTATGCCACATCCTTCTCTCCGGGACGCCGCTTCTCCAAAGAAAGAACACTGTCATGTAGACTCCGCATAGCACCGGTTGCAGCATCGAGCATATTTCTCGGTAGCATCGGCCTACCCGCCACATGCACCCTCCTCGAGATATCCTCAGGTGAAGGTGGCCCGTCCTGAGCATGGATCGTACTCGGTGCTGGCTGGCCCGCACCCTTGTTAGTCTTTCTTTTGCGTGCCTTCTTCTTCTCCTGTAATGGAACCGAGTTCTGCTCACAGACCGCCTTCTTGAGTGTGTTGGGGCTGATCATATTTCGCACCTCGCCTATCTGAGGCTCGGTAAAGTCGGCAGCTGGAGGCGTCTCCTGAGAGCTGAACTGCAGACGACGCCTGTTGCAACTTGGCTTCTCCGCGGTACCAGCTAGATCGCGCACGTCTTTTGTTGGGTTGGGTTCTTGAGAAGGAGGCCCCATGAAGTCGCCACCGTACCCATGATCGGCAAAGTACTGATCGACGTTGGCAAATGTATCATCGTCGTCGTCGATCTGATCCTGTGCCATATGCATGTTTGGATCCAGTGGCATAGGGATGTCCGGCACCGTTGCGACGGTCTTGCCATGGGGCCGACTTGGCGCCGGCACGACTGGCGGTGTTGTCTTTGGAGTGGTGTCCCCCGCCCCCAAACGAATCTGGCTCTTCGGCCAAAGCAGGGGCCAGCTCAGGCGCTGAGGGTCATCACGTCACCATGGTCGGCCCTGACGGGTCGAATCGGAGGTAACAACTCGTCGCAGCCTGGCAGCACCCGAACCAGTTGAACCCTAAACAAGTTGGGTGGCATCTGGGTACCGTGGAACAAGGGGTTGCCCGGTTGAACGATTTTTCCCTTGGCGACATCGACCAACTCGTTGTTCACGAAGTGCAGGAGAGTGCACGGAATGTCGGCGGCGCCCTGCGAAAACATGTAGGGCGTCAGGGATGCCCAGTCAAAGGCAAGGAGATGAAGTCCTCGGCCGAGAGAGGCTTAATTAGTTACCGTGATGATGGCGTCGAGCTCGGCTAATGTCGAGGCACCGCCAACGGCGGGCATGCAATTGACGGAGGGGCCGCTTGCTGCAGAGGTGCCGGCCGACGTACACCCGGGTGCATTAAGCTCCCGTGCCGGCGTCGGAGACACCAATGCCGCCTCCGCCGGAGACACCAATGGCCCCGCCATCGCGTTCTGCGAGTTGCTGGCCGTGAAGCTAGGAATCGGGGGCGGCCCCTGTTGGCCGCCCGCAATCCACGCACTAATCCCCTAGATCAAGGTAGGCACAATGGCGGTGATCGTCGCTTCGAGTTGTTGTTGCACTTGCTCTTGGACAATCTCCGGAATCCGCACCACCTGTGCCCTGAGTTCTTGAACCTCGTGCGCCTGGATTTCCGAGTTGGTCTTTTTCTCCTTTCGCCCACCAGTGTTATAGTATGACGGCCATTTTGTCGACAAGCCTTTGCCGGCCACACGACCAGCTGACGTCGGCTTACTGAGCTTATCCTTGTTCTTCATTACATTCAACGCCCTATTTAGAGTGGTGTCCCAAGGGTTGCTCTTAGTCGACCCCGCGCTATTGCTTTCAGTCGCCTGCGGAAGGAATGTGAACCATTTAGAAATTTGGCTTCATTAATTAGAATGCAACCATATGGAGCTAATTACGCGGGGGTGTATTCCTTACCAGAACAAGCTCAAGCGCCCTGGTCTTCGGATCCGTGGTAAGCTCCTTTGTTTTCGGGTCCTTCTTGTACCGGGCCCTGACAAAGTTCCTGGTCTGCTTGTCACGTATTTATCGAAGAGGGGCGGTAGGCCTTGCTCGGCACGGTCCGCCTCCTCCTTGTCCCATATAGGCTCCGCCACTCTGTAACCGCCGGGACCGAGTGTGTGTTCCCCTAAGTTCAGCTCCCGCATTTCTTTCCCCCACTTACTTGATTCGGAGTTTGCGGTGCTCGAGCAATTGATCTTGAAGTCGTTGTAGTCATCTTCGGTGATCGAAGGATTTTTCTCCTTGATCTTCTCATAACTCTCACCTTTCTCGATCATTCTCTTCACATTGCTTTTCCAAGTAGACAGGGCCTTGCTCATCTTCGTGAGGGCAGCATTGTTCACTTTATTCCCTTTGAGGCTTGTGTTTTCAAATTTAGCAGGGAACTTGTATCGTTCGTGTAGCTTCGTGAAGAGGAGGTTGCGCAAATTCCCTCGGTCAAGATGCCTCAGGTTCTCGGTGTTGATCGAGACGGTGCTCCGGAGAATGCACCCGAGCTGAAGCGAGTACCCCTTGACTATTCGTTCGGGCGCCGTTGGATTCCCGTCGGAGTCCACTTTAGTAACTTCCTCCTTGAGGGTGCGGAGCACGGTCGGGCGCTGGTCCTTCCGTTGCCTCTTCGGTTGGCTGCCATCTGTGCGTGCGCCGCCATCATCAGTGGTGGCATCCTTGGTGGCACCATCAGTGGTGGCATCAGTGGGGTCATCCTCGACGGTACCATCAGTCGTTTCAGGATCAGTGGGGAAGGCGGCGTCCTCATACAAGTGAGGTTGTTCCTCCATCTCCTGGGACAGCTCCCAGAATTTCTTGCCGCCCGAACACCCGGCCTCATCGTTGTTGGCCATGTTTCTCTATAAATAGGAACAAAGTTTGGTCAAAAAGTTGGTTATTGTCAAGGAACAAGATCATGGTCTCATCATTTAGGGTTTGTAGACACCGAGGCATCCTAAAATCTAAGCTTTTATCATTGAGGGTTTTTCGACGCCGAGGCACCCTAAAAGCCTAAGCTTTCATCATTTCGGTTTTTATCGACACCGAGGCACCCTAAAAGCCAAGGTTTTATAATTTAGGGTTTGTCGACGCTGAGGCACCCTGAATGCTAAGTTAAGTTTTCATCATTTAGGGTTTATCGATGCCGAGGCACCCTAGGTTGACTAATATATATGGGTATCTTCTAATAATATACCCTATCAAGGAAAGGGAAGGAGAATTCTAAGTTGGGCCTAATCACTTGGCTCTATTGCCACCTATGGTTTAATGCAGCAAGAATAAAGGGGCAGTTGATCCTACTCAATTAAGTACTAAGATACCCCGGCCCATGCATTAGTCGCAAGTACCCCATATGTCCTATTTTTAGCAAAGTCATGCTAAAATTCACGGAAAATTTCAACATGACCTTTGCTGAAAATAGGACATATGGAGTACCCGAATTTGCTGGAACGGAAGTTAATCAACATTCTGGCAAACTCAAGGGCCTCTCGGGGTACAACAGCAGCATCACAAGTTGACAAAATTCCCAAGTAGTACAACAGCAACATCACAAGTAGTACCAATGAACATATAGTCGAGCAGATTCTGAATTTCGATAAATGACAACAAGTTAACTCATTCTGAACATATAGTACCAGTGAACATATAGTCCAGAACATATAGTCCAGCAACAACATCTATTTACCAACTTGATTTACCGGTCTTGAAAACAGAGATACTTGTATGCCAAAACATATGCTTAAGAATTTACATTTCCACTCAATAAAGGCCGCAAAGCTTAGTCCTTATGCCTTAAATCTTAACCACATTTTGCTATTGCTAATTTCTAGAAGTGAGCTCTGAGAGCTTTCTATAATAAATTAGTCAAGATAAGTTCCTAAGATCCTGATATGACGAAACTAGCGTACATATACCAATAAATGCAATTTGTAACAAATTGTTGTACAACAATATATCTTCTAGCCATGAAACCCTACCCCGATTCTCCTTTCTTCCACTTGCCGAAGACAAGTTGGCTGTAGAGGATGGTCCAACTCAGATCAGCCTACAGAAGTGCATTGTATAATTCTGTTTAGTTCCAAGCAGTAGTTCAGGAAGTGCAAATTGCAGAAGTTTGAGAAAGCACCAACTGGAAAGTCTGGTGTTTCCTTGAAAACATGAAAGTGCCTGACTATGCATACAATTTTACAACAAGACATCCACCATACAATTTTTATTAAAGGAAAAGACTGACGTGAAGTTTAATTAAAGTTTCAGTTAAAGTTTAAATTAAAGTTTCAGTTAAAGTTTTAGTTGATTTTAAAGTTAAATTAAATTTTCACTTAAAGTTTCAGTTGAAGGAGAGCACTTGCTACTGGATTTTAGGGCTATTGTAAGCAGTGCACTACTGCACTATTGTTCATACTCCTGCACTATTGCACTACTGGAATCCTCCTGCAAACTACTGCAAGCAGGAATATTGATGCAAACCCTGGAACTTGTAAGCAGTAGTAGGAGTACAACAAGACAAGAAGATGAGACAATATGGAGGGCACAAGGCAAACTACTGAAAAGGTTTCTTTGTGCTGTACTCCAAAATTCAACCAAACAAATTAACTGAAACTTAACAGCAGCAGCAAGTGCTGCACTATTGTTGTCCTACACTAAACTAATACAACCAAACAAATTAATTGAAGAAAAACTACTGAAACTATACAAGCACTACAGTCAGATTACACAAAAGTACTGATGCAAGCAGTACAGTACACAAAACTTGCAAACTTACAAGCACTACTACAACTTAATTAAGCTACTGGAGTAAGTGAAACAACTACACTTAATTAAGCTACTAGAGTAAGTAACTCCATGGTTTACTCACTGGAGTACAACTAAATGTTCAGGAGTACTTCTCAGGCATAAGCAACTGCTGACAACTTTCATACTCCAATGAGAAGAGTACTTGTACTCACAGCAGTTCAGAAGTGCAAATACTCTTTTGTGAAATTCAGTGCATCTACTGCAAATAAAATTCAGTAAATTTCCACCTAGCAACTAGATAGGATGGCCATGAAATTCAGTGCATCTACTTCAACTACTCTTCAAGTATATGAATACTGTGAACCTAACAAGTTTTCCAGAAACATAAGTATTAGGGTGATAACTAGTATATCAATTTCATTGTGATAATTGTACCCTGAACATTTCAGAAACTCTATTATTGTGTTGGTCACTATAAAACAGGAGTATGAAAACCAACAACCTAGCTAGAGCCTGGGGGTGCATTACCCTAATGTGCTAAACGACATAAGCGCGTGCGCGTGAGGGGGAGAGGGGGAGAGGAGGAGGGGGAGCTCACGGTGGCCGTAGGGATAGGGCAGTGGGGCGCGGGAAGGATGTCGGGGACGACGACGACGCAGGGGAGGAGGCGACGAGGTCCGGGTGGTGGTGGTGCTCCGGCGATGGTGGTGTGGACGGGGCGGCGTCCGGGCCGCCGGCGACGAGGGCGGCGGGGCGATGGCGTCCAACGAGGTGGGGCGACGGGGAGAGCGGCGCCGACGTCGGGGCCTCGGGCGGCGGTGGTTGGAGACGTCACAGCGGGGTCGAGGCGGCGTCGGGGCGGCGTCGAGGCGGCGGGGCAGCGTCGAGGCGGCGGGGTAGCGGCATCGGGAGAGGAGAGGGGAAGGGGATCGAGGGCGAGGGCGAGGGAGAGAGAGGGGATAGGTTGGGGCCGGGGTGGACATATGGATGGGGGCGGCACAATACTAATGGCGCGCCACCCATCGGTGCGCCATAAGTACATCCATACTAATGGCGCACCTCACCCTGGTGCGCCGTTAGTACATCCATACTAATGGCGCACCTCACCCTGGTGCGCCATAAGTACATCCATACTAATGGCGCACCTCACCTCGGTGCGCCATTAGTATTTGTGTTTAAATATGTTCAAACTTGTTTTATAAGACAGTAATAATATTTTTATAAGACAGTAATAATTTTTTTTTATAAGATGGCTACTGCAACAGTAATATTTTTTTATAAGACAGTAATAATTTTTTTATAAGACAGTAATAATTTTTTTAAAAATATCATCAAACAGTAATGCCAGTGGAGCGGGGGAGGGTGCGCGGGGTGCGGGGGGTCGGCGGCGGCGGTTGAGTAGGGGAGGGGTGCGGGGGGTCGGCGGCGGCGGTTGAGTAGGGGAATCGAGGGTGCAGGGGGTCGGTGGTGGCGGCCGGTGGACCAGGGGGTGCTCGGCGGCAAGGGGGACCGGATCTGGCAAGGTGGGATAGCGATCGAGATGGAGGGGGATCGAGATCGAGTGTCCATGAAATTTAAAAATATTCATCATAGTTCAAAAAGTGCCCATGAAATACAATCGAGAAATTAAGGCTGCGATTTAAATACAATCGATCTTAGCTAGCTATCTGTTCACAATCTTCTTGCCCTTCTTTTTCGCAAATGGAGTTCTTCTATGGAACGGACGTCCTTTAGGTAGGGTGGTCCTGCTTCTTCTTGTGGTGTATGCTGCTACTTCATCATCGTCGTCATGTTCGATCCTCGGGTCGCCATACTTGTCGAAGTCTTGCTCATTGGCTACTCCATCCATTCCGATGATCTTCCTTTTGCCTCTCCTCACGACAACACGACTGGGCTTTGACGGGTCAGTAATGAAGAAACATTGGTCCACTTGGGAAGCCAGTACCCATGGCTCATTTTTCGCGGTGACGTTTGCGCCCGCGGTCTTGGATTTGGCTTTGGGTATAACCATGGTGGTGAAATACCGGTCTTCTTTTAGGACGCTCTTCGCCCATCTGACATGGAACATCGGGACCTTCTCTCCAGCGTAGCTCAGCTCCTAGATCTCCTCGATCCTTCCGTAGTATCTGTCCTTGTCGTTACCGGTGTAGGATTCCATCGTTACCCCGGAGTTCTGATAACCATCGCTCTTCATGTCCTTGGCCTCGGTGTAGAATGTGTAGCCGTTGATATCATACGCCTCATAGGTCATCAGGTTGTGCTCGGCGCCCTGTGACAAGGCGAATATGAGTTGTTCTTCCATGGAAGAATCCTCATGTAAAGGGTACAACAGAAGCTTCTGCTTGAACCAACGCGTGAAACATGAGTTGTGCTCTTTGAGTATATCTCCGTCCGTCCTCTGTTGGCCTCGGTCATTGTTCGTCTTCTTAATAAAGGTTTTGTGCTCTACCACCCAAGGATCGACCACGTCTATGTGTTGTAGCGCGACTAGGTTTGCTCTTTCAAAGTCGGCGAGTCGACCCTCGAAGTCGACATGCATTTTGCGGCGAGCCTCACGGTGACCCCATCTAGCAAGCCTGCCGAGGTGTCTGTTGACGGGCAGACCAACGGGGTTCTCGATGCCTAGATAATTAGTGAAGTAGGAGATGCACTCTTCGGTCAGAAAGCCCCTGGCTATGCTTCCCTCTGGACGTGACATGTTGCGAACGTATCCTTTGATGACACCATTCATCCTTTCGAACGGCATCATGCTGTGCAGGAACGTCGGCCCGAGTTGGATGATATCGTCCACGATATGGACCGGCAGATGCACCATAACATCGAAGAATGCGGGCGGGAAGTACATCTCAAGCTCGCATAGTATCACCATGATCTCTTCCTGTAGCCTTCTGAGTTGCCTCACGCCAACAGACTTCCGAGAGATGACGTTGAAAAAGTTGCATAGGCCAAATAGGGTTTCACGGACGTGCGCGTCCATGATCCCACGGATTGCAACTGGAAGTATCTGTGTCATCAGCACGTGACAGTCGTGAGACTTCATCCCGCTGAACTTCTGCTTCGCTGGGTCTAGGTATCTGCTTATCTTCCCCGCGTAACCGTAAGGAAGTTTTACTCCTACGAGGCAGGTGAAAAACTGCTCGATCTCCTCCTGACTTAGAGTGAAGCACGCGGGAGGGTAGTCATTTCCGGTCTTCTTGGCCTTTTTGCCTTTGCGACGACTTTACGTGTCCTGCTTCGCCTCATCATCATCATCATCATCATCATCATATATAGCGTGAAGCTCCTGCCTGATGCCCATTGATTTCAAGTCTGCCCTTGCTTTCGGCCCATCTTTGGTCCTCTCTGGCATGTTGAGCAGGGTACCAAGCAGACTCTCGCACACGTTCTTCGTGATATGCGTGACATCAAGGCTGTGAGGCACACGGTGGATCTTCCAGTACAGCAAGTCCCAGAAAACAGACCTCGTTTTCCATACCTTCAGCAGCGGCTCTGGCGCCTTTCGCTTCTTTCCCGGCTCTGGCGCCTTTTGCTTCTTTCCCGGCAGTGGGCAGTCTTTCCAATTTTTCAACAGCTCGTCTATTTCCTCGCCGCTCCTCGTACGCGGGCGTCCTCGGGGTTCGGTTTCACCATCTAATAGATCCTTGCGTTTTCTCCACGGGTCATCGTCGCGAAGCCACCTTCGATGTCCCATGAACATGGTTTTCGAAGACCCGGTATCTCTATCTAGCTGGCGATACGTTGTGTCATCCATGCACCTGACGCATCCAGAAAAGCCATGGACCACCTGCCCCGTGACATATCCGTAACCGAGATAGTCATGCACCGTCGTGAGCAGCGCGGCTCTCATAAGGAAATATTCTTTCTCTGCGGCGTCCCACGTATTGGCTGGCGTTTTCCACAGCGTGTCAAGCTCCTCTTTCAGCAGCCCCAGATACAGATTGATGTTGTTCCCTGGTTGTTTTGGTCCTTCAATTAGCGTACTCATGTGAATGTACTTCCTCTTCATGCACAACCAGGGGGGAAGGTTGTACATCCACACAAACACAGGCCAGGTGCTATGTGTGCTTCTCTGGCTGCCAAACGGATTGACTCCATTGGTGCTCGCGCCCAGCACGATGTTCCTTGGATCGTTCCCAAATTCTAGGTCTTCGAAGTTCAACGCTTGCCACTGGCTCGCATCCTTAGGGTGACTCAGCATCTTGTCTTTTTTATCTATCTCCGGATAATTTGCGTCATCTTCTCGCTTCTTCTCCTCCCTATCCGCGTGCCAATGCAGGAGCTTTGCTACATTAGGGTCCGCGAAATACCGCTGTAGACGAGGAGTGATCAGAAAGTACCACACCACTTTTCGAGGAGCTTTCTTCCTCTTCTTGTATCGAGTGACGCCGCACACCGGACATATGGTAGACTCCGCGTGCTTGTCCCAATAAATGATGCAATTGTTCATGCACACATGGTATTTCACGTGCGGTAAATCCAGAGGACACACGATTTTCTTCGCCTCCTCCAAACTAGTCGGGCACTTGTTCCCCTTGGGAAAACGTTCGTGCCAGAATGACATGTTCTTGTCGAAGCATGCGTCGGTCATTTTGTGTTTTACCTTCATCTCCAGAGCCATGAGCGTTACTTTCAGGCGGGTATCCTCGGGCCTGCATCCTTCATACAATGGAGTAACCGCGTCTAACTCAAGTTGATCCATCTTGGCTTTCTCTCGAGCGGCAGCTCTTGCGTTATCCGTCTGCTTGAGAAGCAGCTCTTGAATATGAGGGTCCTGCACCCAGCCCATCGATGGTCCAGCATCGTCTGCTCCACCGGCATCATCATCTTCATGATCATGCCCGTCGTCTGCTCCGGCATCTTCCTCATCATCATGTCCTGCATCTTCTACATGATGACTGTGTACAGCATCACCATCGTAATCATCTCCTGGGGATTCTTCGTCTTCTCGCCCGCCCGAGCCGCGGTGGTTGTCTTGCTGCCCTTCCTCATTTCTTTCCCGGCCCCCATGGACGACTTCGTAGTCATCTTCATCACCTTGCCACCGATAGCCATCCATGAAACCACGCAAGAGCAGGTGGTCCCGCACCTGCCCGGATTCCGGGTCCGCAATAAGGCTCTTCAGCTTGCATCTTCGACACGGACATCTTATCTCCGTCTCGTTCTTTTGAAGCATCTCGGCCTTCGCGGACCTCAAAAACCTATTCACGATGCCTTCGGTCATCATGCGGACCATGGTCGCCTGCGGGGTAGAGCAAAACGATATTTTAGAACCAAGAAAAAATTTGGCATGACTTTCCCTAAAAATAGGACCAAAAAGAATGCTTAATGCCAAAATTCTCGCCGAAACGGAAATGAATCAACATTCCGGCAAAATATTGGCAACTATCGCATTTCAAATACCAGTATACCTCCAAACACAAACACATATGCAACACCATAAACATATGCAACACCACGAACATACATAGATCTAGCTAGGCCATAAAAAGTGCATGTGCACATTGTTGTAGGGAGAACAACATAAATATAGCTTCCCCCCTTACTTACCTATCAAAACAAGGTAATTTAACCACTTAAATTGAATGAATCTATGGTGGAAATGAGGTGAAAAAGAGGAGGCACCCGAGACAAGGAGGAGGTGGAGAGAATGAAGTGGGGAGAAAGTGAGTGTGGGTAGGAGAGGCTGTCCAAAATATCTTGTTGCTGCCCACTTACTAATGGCGCACCAACTCTAAATGCGCCATTAGTAATCCAGGTTACTAATGGCGCACCTTCTGGTGGTGCGCCATTAGTAGTTTTGCAAAAAAACATACTAATGGCGCACTGTCCCACAGTGCGCCATTACTAGTTTAAACTAGTAATGGCGCACGGTGGAACAGTGCGCCATTAGTAGTTTTGCAAAAAAGGGAATAAAAAATATAATAAAAAAAACAACATTAGTGGCGCACTTTCCGGCAGGTGCGCCATTACTAGTTTAAACTAGTAATGGCGCACTGTGTCCGGATGCGCCATTAGTATGTTTGGACAGGCGCACTAGTTAATTTTTTTTGATACTAATGGCGCACCCTGGGCCGGGTGCGCCATTAGTAGTTTCAACTCTAATGGCGTATCAGAAGGTGGTGCGCCATTAGTGTCAATCCCATCTATAGCCCTTTTTCTAGTAGTGTAAATACAATAAAGAACCAATCATGGAGCGGTATACCTTATGATCGAAGTCAATACCATTTTCATCGGTGCATAGATGGCCATTTGTGGGCATAGGAATTTTGACGCCTTTGCAATCTTGCATGACGAATTTCCTATGTACATCCTTGAGGTATTTCTCCTGAGATATGAGTATGCCATTGCGCTATTGACGAATTTGAAGACCTAAGAAGAATTTCAACTCTCCCATCATAGACATTTGATATTCTTCACTCATCATATAGGCAAATTCATCACTATAACGTTGGTCAGTACAACCAAAGATAATATCATCAACATATATTTGGCACACAAACAGTTCACCATCATAAGATTTAGTAAAGAGAGTAGGGTCGAGAGAACCGGGTGTGAAACCATTCTTCATGAGGAATTCCTTCAAAGTATCATATCACGCCCGAGGGGCCTGCTTGAGGCCATAGAGGGCCTTGTTGAGTCTGAAGACTTTGTCAGGATTCTTTGGATCTTCAAAACCCGGGGGTTGAGCAACATATACTTATTCCTCAAGCTTACCATTAAGGAATGCACTTTTCACATCCATTTGATATAAAGTGATATCATGATGGTTAGCATAAGCAAGTAATATGCGAATAGCCTCAAGTCTAGCAACAGGAGCAAAAGTTTCATCGAAATCAATTCCTTCAACCTGTGTGTAGCCTTGAGCTACAAGCCGTGCCTTATTCCTCACCACAAGGCCATTTTCATCTTGCTTGTTGCGGTAGATCCACTTTGTGAATGATATTGTGCTTGCGAGGATCTAGACGTTTGACCAGTTCCCAGACGTTGTTGAGCTCGAACTGATGTAATTCTTCTTGCATGGCCTGAATCCACTCAGGTTCCAGAAATGCTTCATCTACCTTAGTGGGCTCTGTGATAGAGACAAAAGCATAGTGCCCACAAAATTTAGATAAATGTGAAGCTTTTGAGCGTGTGAGAGGACCTGGTGCTTCAATGTCATCGATGATCTTCTCCACTTGCACTTCTTTTGCAACGTGAGGATGAGCTGGTTGTCGTCGAGGAATTTGATCAGCATTTTCTTCAGCATTTTCCTCAGGTGCATCAGCTCGACGTTCTTCACGCTCTGGAATGAATTCTTCACCAGATTCTTCAGTAGGAATGACATCCTCAGTAGCCTTGAACTTAATAGATTCCTCAGGTGCTGGTTCATCTATCACAGAAGGTAGGTGCTCTCTTTGCGAGCCATTAGTTTCATCGAACCGCACATCTACAGTTTCAACAACCTTGTGAAGAACGTTGTTGAAGACTCTGTAGGTGTGGGAGTCCTTTCCGTAACCAAGCATAAAACCTTCATGTGCTTTCGGTGCAAATTTAGCATTGTGATGAGGATCTCTGATCCAACATTTAGCACCAAAGACTTTGAAATAACTCACATTGGGTTTCTTGTCAGTGAGGAGTTCATAGGTAGTCTTCTTGAAGAATTTGTGAAGATATACCCTGTTGATGATGTGGCACGCAGTATAAATTGCCTCAATCCAGAAGTGATGAGGCGTCTTGTACTCATCAAGCATAGTGCGAGCCATCTCAACAAGAGTTCTGTTCTTGCGCTCCACACGCCATTTTGCTGGGGAGTATAAGGAGCAGATAACTCATGAGTAATACCAAGTTCATCAAGATAGTCATCGAGACTAGAATTCTTGAACTCAGTTCCATTATCACTTCTGATGTTCTTGATCTTCACACCAAAGTTGGTTGAAGCCCTCGAAGAAAATCGTTTGAAGACTTCCTGCACTTCATGTTTGTAAGTAACAATGTGTACCCATGTGTCACGAGAATAATCATCAACAATAACAAGACCATATAGAGATGCATCATTAGTGACTGCTGAGTAATGATTAGGACCGAAGAGATCCATATGAAGCAATTCAAATGGTCGAGTGGTGGTCATGATAGTCTTCGCTGGATGCCTGGCCTTGGTCATCTTTCCAGCTTCATAGGCTCCGCATAAGTGATCCTTGAGGAATTTGACATTCTCAATGCCAATGACATGCTTCTTCTTTGCAAGCGTATGCAAATTCCTCATGCCTGCATGACCAAGACGTCGATGCCATAGCTAGCCTTCTGAAGCTTTTGCAAGTAGGCACACGGCTGGTTGTGGTCCTGTAGAGAAATCAACAATATACAAGTCTCCTCTCCTAAAGCCTTCGAAGACTTTGGAATTGTCAGCAGTGGCGGAAATAAGGGGGGGCGAGCAGGGGCCTGGCCCCCCTATCGATCGAGTAATTTTACTTACTGGCGAACATGGGCTTGCTAAATAGCAGTGTCATCACATGTTGGCCCCCCTAATCCTCAAGCTTAAAAGCACTATAATCATATACTAAGGCCCGTACAAAATCCCAATCAACCCTTCCTCCTCTCCCGTGAGTAGCTTCTCTCGAACAAATCTCCCATGATTAGCGAGGCCGTCCTGCCGCCTCAGCTCTCCGTGCAGTTTATCTCTACCAGATTCAGATTAGATACGATGGCTCCTCCTCCACTACTCGTTTGTACAAATTGGGCACTCGTCAATCCTCCGAAGGCCGCTGCTGATTTACGTTGGTGGCGTAATCAGGCATGTATCACGTCTAGTGAATTTTTCACTGAACAAATTCTCAAGTTATGTTCCCTAGAAAAAAATCTCAATGCATATAGATTCAGGTAATCTTCTTTGTCTGATGTGGTGATCCCTTGAAATAGTTGCATGTGATCAGATGAAAAATATAGATCTAATTTATGTTCTGTCTTTATATTAGCTATAATTTATGTTGGAAAAATGAAGCGAAAGAGTAAAAAATATATAGTTCTAACCCACTTGCTTCAGTTCTTAACACCTACAAATCTTACAGGTGTAGTAGAGCTAAACATAAATCAGTAACTGTCGAACATATGTCCACCATTGTGCTTATATGCGCTAAAGAAAATATAAACAAGTATTTTGAGCGTCGTCTCTTTGCCCCCCCCCCCTATGCTCAAATCCTGGCTCCGCCCCTGATTGTCAGCTTTCATAACCACAACACAACGATACTTGCCAAAGACAACAACCATATCAAGATCACAAAGCGTTGAGACAGACATAAGGTTGTATACTAAGGACTCGACAAGCATGACTTTGTCCATGTGTCGATCCTTTGTGATCGCAACCTTACCTAGACCCAATACCTGACTTTTGCCTTTGTCTGCGAAGATGATATGCTTCAGATGCGATGGTGATAAGGGAGCATCCATCAATAGATTTTTGTCACCAGTCATGTGGTTTGTACATCCACCATCGAGGACCCACTCAGTGGCTTTGGGTTGATCATCCTGCAGATGAATTAGTGCAGCTTACGAACTCATATACTTCATCAGTGAAGAATATGATATCAAATTCATCAGATCAATTTCATGAAGCAGTAAGACAGATATAACAGTTAGAGGATGTGAGAAATGAGGATTCATTTCTTCATGATTAGCCTGCATCCTTTCAGGCACTTTTCAGGTCTCCAGCAAATTCTTCAGATGTTTGAGCACATCTGGAGACCTGACCCTGCATAAGAGATTAGTTCTTTTTCTTCACCACCCACATCTGAAGGGGTGGCAAAGAGTTCATCACTCTACGGGCTCCATATGAGAAAGGTGGCATAGAAGCCAATCCATTTCGTTTCACATACGAGGAGTTAAGGTTAGCATATGAATAAGCAGAGAAATTCTTCGAGGACTTATGAACATAATGGTTAGAAGAATAATGCTCATATTCATAGGCCTTGGCTCTTCCCTGCGAAATAGAGTTGTTAGCACGATGATATTCATATGAGGACTTTGATCCTTTTGAGGAATTTGATCCACGTGAGGAATTTGGTCCGTATGAGGACTTGGATCCATATGAAGAATTTGATCTGGGGTTCCTATTCTTCACAGGTGGTGTCATGAGGACATTCACCTGAAGACTTTCAAGGTACCTTTTGGGAACCCAGATTTTCTTCATAGGGGAACCATTCCTGCAGTTAGTACCAACATATCTAGCAAATACTTCACCATTCTGATTTTTGAACAGTTTATAGTTGGAGTCAAATGACTCATCGGAAGAATGAGAAGATTCACATGTAAAGCCATATAAATTAGATGGATCAACTGGAGGTCCCTTTGCAGCAACCCATGGGGTTTTGGGGTACTGCTCAGGCTTCCAATATGTACCATCAGCATTGAGTTTCCTCTCAAAGGCAATACCCTCTTTCCTAGGGTTCCTGTTGAGGATCTACTTTTTAAGCACATCACAAAGAGTCTGATGCCCTTTGAGGCTTTTGTACATGCCTGTCATGTACAATTCCTTCAGCCCTGCATCGTCAGTGATACTAGCAATGTCCTCGGATGAGGAATTAGTGATAGCAGAGGCAGGTGAAGAATTTGTAACATTAGAAGCATTTGAACATTCAGGTGAAGAATTAGCAGATTCACATTCAATGCATTTCAAACATGGAGGAACAAATTCTTCCTGAGCAGCACTGATTTGTTGAGCAAGTAATGAATCGCGCTCCTTCTGAAGATCTTCATAACTCATTCTTAGCTTCTTAAGATCTTGCTTTCTTTGAAGAAATTCATAAGAAAGCTTCTCATGATCAGATAAGAGAGTGTTGTGTTGATCTTGAAGGGTATCATACTTAGTATGAAGTCTCTGAAGACTTTCAGCCAAAGCTTTTGACTGATCCATTTCTTCACCCACACTACTAGGAAAAGGCCTACTAATGGCGCACCAGTTTTGCCTACTAATGGCGCATCACTGGTGCGCCATTAGTATCACGCCACTAGTATTTATTACTAATGGCGCACCACTGGTGCGCCATTAGTATATAACAACATGCGCCATTAGTATGCCTCCCGGGGGCCATATTTAACCATGTGCTTTGGCACACTAATGGCGCACTGCAGATGGATGCGCCATTAGTATACTTGGCATACTAATGGCGCACTCTTTGGTGATGCGCCATTAGTATGAATATTAGGTTTTTTTACTTTTCTGATTTTTGCACAGGTTACAAAATATATTATTTGACAGAATATAGACAGTAGCACACAGCAACAACAGATTCATCGAATACAATAGAAGATTAGTCTCCGAATACAATTCATCATATCAGTCTCCGAATTCAAAAGACCGAACAAAGATAAAACATTACAAGTCTCGAGACCGCGAGTATCGAGTTTGTTGGAAGTAATACTAATCCTAAAAAGTCCTACTAATCATCATCATACAACTTCTACTCGTTATTCATAACAAGTCATACGATCATCATCTTGATAGTCATCGAACCAACCCTACTTAATTGTTCTTAGCACATGATCATCAGTATCAGGCAGGACCTAAATACCCTATTTAAGCTAAAATAGCATAAAACAATATAGACCCTGACTCTCCATTATGGAGAATGGAGAACATCCTGTCTCCAATTCTTGCGCTTCGCTTCCTTTTGCTTCCAAGAAGCTCCTTACGACTGTCCATACATTTTTTCCATCCTTTGATTTTCATGTCTCCACTTCTTTTAGAAATCTCGTATGGACAGTTGAGATTCGTAGGATGACCTGGTTGTATGTTCAAAACATTAAGACTACCTTTCTGATACATCATATGAGGCACACAATTCTCTGGGATTATCTGTTGAAAAACATAGTAATAACTTCATAGTTAGCAATGATGTACTAGTTTTAGAAGTATGCAAAAGATGCATGGATGTCGTAATAGTAAAAATCTTACCAGGGTATCTCCATAGTAGTTACCGTAGTTGAACACATGCACTAGTGGCACGTATTTACCATAATGTTGAGGAGTCTGATTGTGGATATTGTAATTCTCAATGTCAGTACAAAATCCGACCAGATGATTTTTCTCCTTGTAAGTTGTTAATTCGGAGCCATCGGTGTAGTGGGTTTTGTCTACCATCTCTCGAGGCACCCTAAAAGCCAAGGTTTTATCATTTTGGGTTTGTCGACATCGAGGCATCCTAAAAGCTAAGCTTTTATCATTTAGGGTTTGTCGACGCCGAGGCACCCTAAAAGCCTAAGCATACATCATTTAGGTTCTCATCGACACCGAGGCACCCTATAGAAGCCAAGTTAAGTTTTCATCATTTAGGGTTTATCGATGCCGAGGCACCCTAGGTTGGGCCTAATCACTTGGCTCTATTGCCACCTATGTTGGGTTTATCATCTAGGGTTTATCGATGCTAAGGAGAATTCTAAGTTGGGCCTAATCACTTGGCTCTATTGCCACCTATGGTTTAATGCAGCAAGAATGGTGGGGCAGTTGATCCTACTTAACTAAGTACCACGATACCCCGGCCCATGCATTAGTCGCAAGTACCCCATATGTCCTATTTTTAGCAAAGTCATGCTAAAATTCACGGAAAATTTCAGCATGACCTTTGCTGAAAATAGGACATATGGAGTACCCGAATTTGCCGGAACGGAAGTTAATCGACATTCTGGCGAACTCAAGGGCCTCTCGGGGTACCTGCAAATTCATCACGACACAATGGTCGGAGACAAAACCCAGCCACGGACCATATGGTCCTCTGCTTTCATATGGAAAAAAATCAGCTCAACTTATGTGAGCTTCCATTCTAGATATAATAGGTCACCAAACAAAAAATCATCCAGATATAATGGTACAACAAAGAAACAGCTTAATCCATGCCTCAGCTTATGAATAGTCATTACTTCAAATACAGAAGAAGGAACAATTTATTTGTGACATAGTTACAAATGATGACAGAATAAAGCAACACCCTGCACTAGCCTAAAAACAAGTGAAGTTTCACCCATATAAGAACAACTTTATAAAATCAGAGAAGTTGCTAAATTTTTTGTATCCTTCATATACACTGGAGTACAATGCTTTATAATGTTCCATCATCATTACAGAAAATTGACAATTGTCCATAACAGTTAACTGAAATTTTTGCCTCATAGCTTGGGTGGGGTAGGTACTAGGAGACTTTGTAATGTGCAGTACAGGTGTAGTAACAGGCTTCTAAGTTAAGAAAACATTTCTGTTTGATTTTCAAACCACACACTTACTTTCAACTATAAACAAAACTGACTTGCTGTTAATGAAACTCATGGTGGAAGTAACTACCAGCAGCATGTCATTATCATGGCAGTCCACTATATATTTTTATGACAAAATACATCATTATCAGGGCACATTATGGCCATTTTCTTACATGATGCTAACTGTACCTAACTGATTTTTTTGACAGTAGCTCAAGTTTTTGACAGTAGCTCCTAACTGTACCTAACTGATTTTTTTGACAGTAGCTCAAGTTTTTGACAGTAGCTCCTAACTGTACCTAACTGAATTTTTTGATAGTAGCTCAAGTTTTTGACAGTAGCTCAAGTTTTTGACAGTAGCTCCTAACTGAATTTTCTTCTTAAAGGGAAGGCTGACTTAAGTGTCAAGATGATACAATTTGCGTAACACAACAATATATGCATCTTAATATAACACCATCTCCTAACAGAAATAGTATCCAGATCTACTAGGGGGCAAAGTAGAACTGATATTCTTTTGCTGACCTCTAGTACAAGGTATAGAAGAGGAGGTAAGAGAAGAAATAGTGACATTTCCATTCGAGTCATGAATATCTAAACAGTGTTCAGTTTTCTTACTAATTTGTTCCCTGGATAATTTGAATTCTTGAGAACATGAATAAAATCAAAATTATCCAGAGGTATATCAACACCCATCATTGATGCTCTAAACATAATCTCCTTAGCTACTTAATTCCCCAACCCTAGCTACTTAATTCTTCAACCCCTTTTCTTGTCCAAAATTCTCCAACCCCTAACCCTAGAACACATCAAAAGGAAATCAAGAGGGGGAAGAGGGGTAAGCGGCTCGGGTGCTCACTGGGGAGGTTGAGGGTGACTCGGGGTAGCCGGAGTTAGTCGAGGCGGCGCGAATTCGGCGTCGAGCGGTGGCGATGGTGGCCGAGGCGGAGGAAATCGGCGGGTGTCCGAGGGCGTCCGAGCTCGTCCGGGTCCTCGTAGTCGAAGAGGAAGACAACGGCGGTCCTCCTGGCAGGCTGCGTGGTGTTGGACGGCGACCACGAGGTTGACGCAGGCGGGGCCGCGGGGGGAGGGGGCGCTTGGGCGGGAGGATGTCGAGGGCGCGGGCGCGGGAAGAGGGGGGATGGCGAGGGAGGCGGTGCTCGTCTCGAGGAGGCGCAGGGGCGGCGACGGAGACGGAGGCGCGGGGGCGGCGGCGGCGTGGGTCGGGGCAGCGGGGGGAATTAGCTAGGGGAGCGAGGGAGAGGGACGAAGGGGATCTGGCAAGAGGGAGGGAATTAGCTAGGGGGAATCTTACTCGCGGGTGCGCCATTAGTAATCTTTTTTTTACATAGCAATGGCGCACCATGCAGAGGTGTGCCATTAGTAATCTTTTTTTACATAGCAATGGCGCACCAGGCAGAGGTGTGCCATTAGTAATCTTTTTTTATATATAGCAATGGCGCACCAGCCAGAGGTGCGCCATAAGTAATTTTTTTGTTGCATGTAATAATTTTTTAGAAAATGAATATGAAACAGTAATATTTTTTATAAAAACAGTAATAATTGTTGTTTAACAACAATTGTAATCTACACTTTTTATTATTATTTTTTTAAAATGAAGAGGGGAGAGGAGGCGGAGCTCATCGGGGAGCGGCGGAGGGTGCGGGGGGTGCTCGT